>NC_088922.1:53267500-53287500 GCF_038396675.1 Hydra vulgaris | reverse complement strand
TCGTAATACAACTTTTTAATAAAATAAAACATTATTTTTTTATTAACATATACAAAAAAAAAAAAAAATTTTTAATTAGGCCTGGTCATAAGTATGGAAACTTATGACCATTTTAAATGTTCCTTTGCAAACAATAATCTACCCATCTTATTTTTCTTAGAAATTAACTGTTTTTTGACAGCCACTCTTCCAAATAAGCCCGCATCATTTAACCTTCTATGAACTGTCCTGTCAGATAATAAAACTCCATGCTGTTCCAAGATTTCTTCTTTTATATCCTTTGATGACTTTCTAGGATCTTTTGTAGAAGTATTTTATATAACTTTATCCAATCTTTTTGTTGTTTTTCTTGGTCTTCCAGGATTCATTTTCACTTCCACAGTTTCCCTTTCTTTGAATTTTTTAATAATTTTTGAAACTGTACCTTTTGGAACTTGAAAATTTCTAGAATTATCAATTGGTTTATTACCGTTTTTAAAACACTCAACTATTTTATTTTTAATATCACTAGAATAATATTTTCGCGGTGCCATACTGATTAATATAAAAGTAAACTATGATGAACTAACAAAGATGTCAATTCTAACACGTTTTAATTCTAAATGATAAGATTTGTTTATGTTTAGTGACAAGTTTGAACAAGTTTCCACACTTTTGTCCAATCGAAATAAGGAAATATTAGTATGTAATAAAATGTCTTAGAAAAGACAACTTCAAACTTGTAGTATATATAAAGTAGACTATTGCAAGTACACTCGGGTTAAATAATTTTGGTTTTATTTAATACAAATAAAAAAAAATGTAACTTTAAAAAAGTTTTCATACTTTTGGCCACCACTGTATATATACATATATGTATATACATGTATATAAATATATATATATATATATATATATATATATATATATATATATATATATATATCAGAATGAGAAAAACTGAGGTCAGCAATAATTTGCCAATCTATATCTTTTAAAGGTCGGCAGCAGGCTGGCAAAAATAATGTATACAAAGGTCTTACCAAAAACATAGAAATGAGGTTGGCAATTTTTTGCCGACTGCAAACAATTTTAGGTTGCAAAATGCCAACCCTTATTCTGAGGATTGTATATATATTATATATATATATATATATATATATATATATATATATATATATATATATATATATATATATATATATATATATAACTTGTTTCTCCACGCAGCGGCCTTGTTCGTCAAGGTTCGTGTTTCGGAATTATAGAGTTGAGAGAGGGTTATAACCACAAGTAGCCTCCTCATCTGTAGTGGCCTTATTGGCCTTGGGGAGGTGAAGTAACAAAACAAAAAAAATATATAAATATATATATATATATATATATATATATATATATATATATATATATATATATATATATACACACACACAAATAAATTAAAAGATTACCTAAAAAAATTTATAAACAGGAATTTTAATACAATGTAAATATAGATAACAAATGCTATGAAAAATAATTTAAAAAATCAAACCTGTTTGGGACACTAACCACAACATGTGTGCACATTACATTAAAATATTGTACATCATGAACAATACCACCCAACTCTTCAATTATTGCAGCATAGTTTATTTTTTCCTGAGCAGTCATACCAGACAATAAAAACTGATAATTTTCATTATTTTTTATACTATTATTCTGTCCATGGTTGAAAACAATTTCATTGTTTTTTAAATGTTCACTTAAAAGGTTTGTTTGAGGTTTATTCTCTGATTTTAATTCTCTATCCTTAAATAAATAATATGATTCATAAACAAATTAAAAAAAAAAGTAAAATATAAAAAAAGGAATCATTTCTGCTGCTTACTTCATCACATTCCTTTATTATGTTTCTGCTATCCAAATTTTCAATAAAACTTTCTAAATCTTGACTAGGGCTAACTCTTTTGAGCTGTTCTAAAATTCGTCGACGCTCTGATATTCCAGGATCATCATATGTTATATAGTCACCTTGCGATTGTTCTGTATTAAAATCGTCATCTTTTTTTGGAAAGAAATCACTTCGATTTAAGCTTTCACTGCTGCTTTTCTAAAGAAAAAGATATTAGTAAATTTGTTAATTTTACACAAGACCATAAGAAATAAAATATTGCTGAATCTGAATTTAAAATTCGAATCTAGAATTTATAAAAACAAGAACCAAAATAAGACAAACATTTTGGGAAAGTCTTCTTCCGCTCCTTGTGTTAATACTTGCAAAGTTGTTATTGGAATTAGTTCGACGACTGCGCTTACTCTTTGCTGTCGTCTGAAATAATAAGATCATTTATCAATATCAAAAAATAAAAAATATGTTAAAATAAACTATGTAAATATGTGTTGAATATTTACTAACTTTGGTGTAGGGTGCTTAGGCCAAGAGAGGAAAAAAAAGAGTATCCAAAAAGATTAAGTTGGTTTAGATACTCAGAGATCTGGGAAACATGCAAAAAAATTGCTAATACACATTGAATTGTGTCATTTTGAAGGGGTTGAAATAGGTGCCGGACATTTGGACTCTTGGACTGTCTTTGAGATCTGATGGTCTCGGAGTAACCTATTGTTGTTCATTTTTTAATACACTTTTGTTCTGCGAACAACAAACAGCTTAGCTGTAGACAAAATAAACTTTGATGAGAAATTGTGGAATTCATTACAGGTAAAAATTTTTAAATATCAAGACTTGAACTAGGTGATCACAAATTGCAATATTAGGAAATACTTATGGTCTTTATAATTTCAGTTTTTTTAAAAATCCTAAACTCTGTTTATCACCAAACTCAATAGTTGTTATTCACAAAAATAATTTAATTTTTATTTTGAAATTATTGAATTAAAATCTCATTTATTAAACCATATTTCTACTATTTCTACTATTACTTTTACTATTATTAAAAATCATGATTTAAACTTTAATATTTCAATTCATTTGATAAGTCAACAAATATAAATAGAAAAATAGCAAACATTACGATGTAATAATAAAAAAACTATGCATATTGCAAGTCTAAAATAACTGCATATTGCAAGTCTAAAGGAATTTAGTGGTGATCAAATATTTTATATTAAAAAAATCGTGAAATAAAATAGAACTTTTATATCTTATTTAAACTTTACTTAATAATTTCTTATAGATATATAACCGTCAATTTAATGCTTGTAACCCTCTTATGCAGATATGTATATAAAATTAATGAGGAATTTAAAAACATATAAAAACTTTAATTACTCTAAGTATTTTAAAACAAAACAAAAAACTCTAATAACTTATTTTAAAATATATCTTTTTTATTATTATTTTTATTATCAATTAATTAGTTTCTAATTTAAAAAATTTTAGTTTTTATATAAATAAATTTTAAAGTTTCCTCCTAAACAAAAACCGATTGTAATGTTTCATTACAATGCACAATAGCTTTAGTATAATTTTTTATTGGTTAACTTTTAAATTACTGGGCAAATTTTTCAGACCTTTTATAGTATTATTTTTCTTATGAGTTTTTTATTTATTTATAATGCTTTAATTAATTGGTGTTTAAAGAAACAATAATTGAAGACCTTGGAATGAAAACCTCAAATGTCACAAACGATCTTTTTATCAGGAGAGCATTTTAACTGAATTTCATGGTTCCACTAATATATATGACTATCTTTTAAATGTCAAATCATAGAACCATATCAAATATAACAATCATAGAACCGCATTTTGCGCACTGAATAAGTATAACTAATATTATTATTTAAGTATGCATAATTAAATATTGATTAAAAAGTTAATGTGACGTTTGAGGTTTTTCCAAAAGATTTGGACTTTTGCTGTTTTTGCTTCAAAATACGGAGAAATATCATTATAAAAGGAAAAATAAAAACAACAAAATTGATCATTTTTTTTTTCTTTTAGTTTATAAAGTGGAAGAAAAAGATCTTATGAATATTTTTTACTTTTTTAAGTAACAAAAAAAATAATAAAAATAAAAATAATTAAAAGATAAAAGCATGAAATACAAAACATTATAAACTGAAATATTATATCGAAAATACTATCTCAATTAAATATGAATTTTAATCTATATCAGTTAATCCCTCGCTATCTTCCTCGTCAGCATCTACCATATCGTGTCACAAGGCAAATTTTCATAAAAGTTGGCATTTTGAGGATTTTGTAAATATTTACATAGTCTTATAACATCCTTTTTTTTTGGACCCTTTAATGGAATCAAACCATTATAGGATAGTTTGTAGGAAATTGGAGTAGGTATACTGTTTTTTTTTAGTATTTTAAATCTTTCCCAAGATTCAAAGAAACTATTTTGTTTAGCTATAACTTCGTCAACATTATCTCTGTCTATTTTATACATTCTGACTTGTCTTAGTTTGAAGTTTTTTCCATAATTTACCTTAAAGTAAGGCTTAAGCATGTCTTTTATACTAAAAAAGTCTTCCTGTTTTGGTTTTTCAAGAATGAAAGGTTTTGGTGTTTTCCTTACTTCAAGAACAACCTTATCCCAATCCTCAGGGATATCTGCCAAGATTGTTTTTCTAGCATTGCTAAACAGATGGAAATCTGCATCATTTGGCAAATAGGAGTGACCTCTTATAGGAAAAACATGAATTACACAATAAATTTTTTTAAGTACATGTACTACCAAAACCAAATCATGACAAAATTCTTATTTTGTCCAGAACACCCATCACTCAAAATATATAAGGTTTAAATATGTTTATTTAACCAGTGGAGCAACATTGATGTTACTTTATTTTGCCCACGTTTCGCCACTCCTTCATAATAAGAATACATGAATACATCATTTCAAGCTAAATCATGTATCCCAAATACATAATACCACAACTGCCTAGAATAGAATACAGCATTTGTAACCATATTTGGCAAAGACAAATTTTGCATGAAGTCAAATGATATGACAGTAATATCAGTAGAAGAGCTCGCTAGTAGTTTTAAGTGTCGCTTTTTATTTGTAAACTCTTGCGCTCTTGCCAAATGAAGCTTGTGTTTTATCTCCAGTTTTTGTTTGTCTTCTTCATGAAAATCAAAAACTTTTGTAAAAAAGTTTTGTTTTAACTGAATCACAGTATGAACATTTATCGCTGCGAGGAGATCCAAAGGATAGATTGTATTTGGTTGTAAAAATGCTGTAGTATGTATCATATTTTAGTTGCATTTTGTAAAATTGTAAGAAGAGTTCGTGCATTTTTTTATGCTTAATGTCTCTGGAAGGTATCTTACATTTTTATTTTTGGTAAAAGAATAATGGCTTTGACGGCCTTTGAAGGATTGAATATGAGAATGAATGAGCTGTGAAATATGAGAAATTATTTGATCAAGTACAGCATGTGGGCAATTTTTATGTTTTCCTCGTTTATCTTTTGGGGCTAATCATGTACTTGTGATATGATTTTGAATACGTCTCAGTCGAGGATGAGAATACCATGAATTGATAAAAATGCTTTCATACAAAGCCCATAGCTAAGACCATCATCTGAAGATTTTATCTGAAACAAATAAGAATAAATTTTATTAAGAATGATGAGGATTTGTATGTATTTTATAAGACGCATCAGGAATAATAATACTGACCTTATACTTGTAAGATGCTGAATGCATGTAAATATCATCGTTAAAAGGAATTACATCTTTCAAGTTCCTTTTTATCCTTGAACGTCTTCTTTTTATATTTATCACTTCAATACAACCAGATAAATAAACATCTTGTTCATTTTTAGTTTCCATTTTGTAAAACATATCGAATACTTCCGTTCTGATATCTGCATTCACTCTTTCAAAACAGTGTAATTTCTTATTTCATAATTCAATGCTTTATTTTATACCTGCAATCTTTGCCAACAGTTTTAGCAGGAAGATACTTTCCTACATGATTAACATGACCAGCTCGCTTTACTTTTGCAATTTTAATAGTAGTTCTGCTTGCTGTGTTTAATTTTTCTTTTCCTGGGTTTTTCAGACAATTGTATATTTGAACTTTCCATTATAAACCCTGCAAAAACTTATAGATAAACAGAAAACGACACAAGAAGCACTATTCATTAATGTCAAAATACAAGTGATTTATACCGCCGTGCATAGGTAAAAATGCGGACATTTGCTGTTTTTAAAAAAACCGGTTGTGACTATTGATGTTTTTAAAAAAATACCTTTTTTTTGACAATCAATTTGAAGGACATATAATTTTAAAATAAATATTTAACAAGAGTCATTACATAGACTCATATATAGGCAACCTAAAAATAACATAAACCCAATTTGCATAAAAGTGGACATTTGATGTTTTCATTCCAAGGTCTTCAATTTAAAATGTGTAAATTTTGACTGTAATTTTTGCAAAAGTAAATTTATTGTTTTGATATTTTCAATATGATTAATTGACGTTTCATTAAAACAGAGTTCAGAGTTTTTAATAAACTGCAAATTTGAGGACCAGAAATATTTCCAGATATTATGATTATCATTATTTATTATTTCTATTTCTGTACCGTAAACTATGTTTGTGAAAGTTACTTACATTTTAATTTCACAAAACTCTTTTTTAATCTTCTTTAGCCTACATATGCTATTTGTACAACATAAAACAGAACAATTAACTTTTACTCTCTTTATACATAGTTTCTGTTTTAAGAGTCCTTTAAAATTGATAGAATTTAATTTGAAAGGTTCTCATAAAAAATTTTATTTGAAAGTGTCTAAAATGTTTATACTTCCTTCACTCAAGTCAAAATGTGTAATTTGATATGCTGACTTTATTTCTAAGCTTAAACTGTAAAGTTTTATAACTCTCAGGTGCTTAATACAAGGTGGGGTGGAAACAAAAGGGTGGATGGGAATTTTCCTTTGGATCTAATAAACAAGAGGATATTACTAAATAGGGTAAGAATTTTTACATTTATTTATATTAGGGAGTTTATACTTTTTAATCTTTAAAGCCAGATTACACTGAAAGTTTTTTAAAGATATTTTTTGTTTAAAAAAAGTAAAAATTTGATAATTAAAAATAAAGGGGGTCTTGATAAGCTTACGGGTGGGTGGGAACAGTTTCCACCAAAAAAAAAAAAGTTTTCCTAAATTGTCTCTTCTGTGTAATAAGCACCAGAGAGTACAGATTAGCGTGAAATTTGTTTTTATAAAGTTTTTTGTATCAAACATTTATACAAAACACAATTTTTCATAATTTCATTTTTTAATTTTAGAGCATGATCAAGACTTTTTAAAAATCATTTTAACAAATGAGAAAATTAAAAAAAAATAATAATAAGAGAAAATATTTTAACAAATGAGAAAATTAAAAAAAAATAATAAGAGAAAATCTTTTAACAAATGAGAAAATTAAAAAAAAAAAGAGAAAATCTTTTAACAAACGAGAAAACCTTCTCTCTCTCTCTCTCTCTCTCTCTCTCTCTCTCTCTCTCTCTCTCTCTCTCTCTCTCTCTCTCTCTCTCTCTCTCTCTCTAAATATATATAAACTCTTATGTATTTATATAACTGTTTAAAATTATAACATTTCTTAGAAATTACTTGTAATTAATTAGATTTAGATTTTAAAGCTGCACATGAAGCTGATTAGGTGACAAAAATACAAAATAGTTACAATGAAAGAAAAGTTTTAACAGATGTTTCAGTTGGTAAGAGAGTATTGATTCTCTGGGTTGATTAGTTAGGTTCATTGAACTCAAATTTACATTTAACATTAAAATATTTTGTGCTAGATTAGCAAACTCAAAAACAATAAATAAAAGTCAAGTTCAAACTTTTGATAAAAAATGTTTATCTAAAAAAGACTTCCTTAACACATGAACAACTCTATTTCAAGCATTCAAGAACAAGAATATTTAACAAATTGTTTTCAAAGTTGACAAACGTCATTACAAGATACACCATTTAAAAATTTTATTACAAGATACATTGGTTTAAAAATAGATACAATTTTGTTTGCTGGTAATGTAACTCTTTTGTTTCCACAAAAATAGTTTTTTGATAAGAAAACTTTAATTAGAAGTATAATGAAGTTAAACTAGAAGATAAACATAAGTAAATTAGAAGGTAGAAACTATTTTTAACTTTTTTGTAAATATATTTCAGCAAATATAAAAATAAGAGTATATATAAAACCTTGGTTGCTTCCATAATTTGTTCCATTTTTTTCTGAAAATCTTCATTCACATTTTCAGCAATGTTTTCAATAGTAAGGGTTTGTGGAACTTTTAGATTTTTTGTTTCTTCTTCTTTAGCTAAAGGCTAAAAGAACCAACCAATATTAATAAAAAAAAAACCAACTTTTTAATTACATTTACCTGTGTAAAACTTTAAATGTAATATAAATGTTTCATAAAAATATGGCTGTAAGAAAATATAGCTGTGTATATGTTAAACATAGTTATAAAAAACTGACCAGCTTCACTGAGGAAACATTTAATGACATTCGAGGATTAAATGTAACTGGATACAATATTTCATCAACATGTTCATTTGAAGATAAACATGCTTCTAACCAAAAAGGTGAAACTAGATACTTTTTATTGCGCTTTGCTTCCATATAGTCTTTATTTGAATCATTAACACGACCCTAACAAATAAGTTTTTAAATTTTGCAGTTAAGTTTTTGAAAGAATCTTTAAAATACACTCTTTAGATTAATATATACATGTAAATTTTTTATGCAAAATTATAAATTAAAATATATATATATTCAGAGTTGTTAACAAGGCCAAGACCAAGGCCAAAAGTTTTAAGGTCAAGTCCAAGATTAAGAGTTTCAAGGCCAAGGCCTACGCAAACATTTTCAAGACCAAAGACTTCAATTTTTGCCTTACGTTAAGGCCAATTATTAACAAAACTGTAAGTAGCAAGTGCTGTGACAATAAAACCACATTTTATAAAAATAGACCAAGGTTATGCGCAGAATTTAACAAAGTCAATAAGAAATATGTATTTTTTTTTTTAAGGCCGTGGCCAAAACAATTAAGGTCAAGGTTAAAATTTTCAAGGCCAAGACCAAGACCAAGGCCTCAGTTTTTGGCTTTAAGGCAAGGCCAAGGACTAACAACTCTGTATATATTTAATAGATATTTAGAAATACCTGATGTACAAAATGAGTGCACTCAGAATCATACATAAAGCGACATTCAGCTCCTAAATGTTGTGCCTTTTTATGCAACTCCATTTGTTTTTGAGCAAGTGCCTTACTAACAACCAATACTACACCAGAAAGTACACTGAGATTCTGAGAGAAATAAAACAAATCTTTTTGAATATTATAAAAAACACTTATTAAAACATATTTAAAAAAAGTTGAGTATACACATTTAAAAATGCGTAAGAAAAACAACAGCTTAAATTATATTTTTCAATATTAAAATCTTAATATATTTATCAAACTCAACAGATAAAAATAAAAGTAATTATCACCTGATCTTTACTGACATTATTAAAAGAATTTCGATCTTTTTCAGGAACATGCATGTCAACTGCTCTTTGCATTGCTTCTGCAAATTGGATATCAAATGGCAAACTACCTCGACTTTTACGATTCCTTTTAAAAGAATCTTGTGATAAAGCTACTGGAGATTTTACTGCATCTAATGCATCAGTGAAATCAAAAGATAGATGCAAAGGATTCATTAATCCTGGTGTATTTGAAATGGCAGGGAATGAATTTGATACTCTGAATTGAACATTTTCTGATTGTAAACTTCTTTCATTAGCAATGGCTTTATTAAAATTTGAGAAATCCAGATCGTATTTAGTAAAATCATTTACAGATTTTTGATCTTTTTCAGTTGAGTTGTTTATTTTGAAATCAACTGCAGGCTCCTCAGCAATTTCAATATATTTTTCATTATTTTCACATTTACTGTTGTTTTCAACATTTAAACATTTTAATTTCATGCTATTATCAGTTTCTGGTGATTCTTCAGATAAAAGAGAATAATTACTTTCTGGAACTTTTTTCCCTAATCTAGCACATTCAAACAACCATTCTTGTCTTACACAAGGAATATTCCATTTTAATGATGCAGCATACTTTGATCCTTCAGGCTTCATTAATACAAGATGAGTACTTGCAACCATATCATTACCGTCACGCCGAGCAAAATAGTCTTGAGCTAGTGCCCCTACAGAAAAAGTATATAAAAAATACTGACCAAGTTGCAAGCACAGAAAAAATATAGAGTATAGTCTCAAGTCATCGGACACTTATAATAGTTGTTTTAATAAAGTATAAGCAATCTTTGTTGATCTTTAGTATACTTGCAAACTTTGCTGGTCAAATAATTAACTATTCCAAGGTTATTATTGCAACATTCAAAACTCTTAGATTATTACTCACTGACTTTTTGAGAACGGCAAACAATTGGTACTTGCAAAGCCACGAACTCAAATTTAAGAAATGAAAAAAAATCAATTATTTGTATGAGTTTATTTATTCAGTTTTGATAGACAAAAAAAGTTTGTACTAAAAGGTCATTTCTGTGCATCAATTCATTTTTTTAAAGCATAGATTCATATGTACACAAATGTTTACAACCTTAAATGAGTAGACCACTGCTATTAATAACAAAAGGTAGCTGATACCATTTATATAGACTTTGAGAAAGCCTTTGCTACTGTGTCTCCCTCTAAGTTACTGTTCAAACTGCACTGTTATGGTATTGAGTATGAACTGCTAAACTGAATTAAAAACTTTTTAAAAAGTAGTTCTCAATGCATTTTTATTAAGACTCACCAAACTGTTTGCAAACAACTAGTCAGAAATATAACGCACCTTACCCACCCTTGCCAAAAAATATCAGGACAGTCAAATAATTGTCAACTTAATATATTCACTGGTAGTAGATATATTGCACAACAAAAATATGAAAAACAAATTTTATGATTTATTTTATGTTCTATTTACTCATGTGTTACTGACTTTATATTTATAAGGGTTAAAATTATAGGGCTTTTTAAGGGCTGCAGTCCTTTTAGGGTCTTTCCATCTCTGAAGATATGTTTTAACATATCTTTAATATAGAACAACAAATAAATCAATAAGAAAAAAGAATTCAAATTAGGTGGTAAAATTTTACCTAATAACTCTGCAAGATGAAATAAGTGTTGGCGTTCCATTCCAGTATACTGACTGACAGTGACAACACAGTTTTTCAATGGCTTGACATCATCTGCTAAAAAAATTGGTCGATAGAGATAACTTGAATTAATATCCTTTAGCTCCTCAGAGTCAATACTCTGCTCTAACCAACACACTGTAGCCTGGTAAAGGAAATTTTTTTATTTTTGATCAATTAAAAATATTCTTAACTCAAATGAAAATTTTCAGTTTTGATTTCAAAATTATAATAAACCTAATAAGCAATAAGATCTAAAAAAAAAATGTTTTAACTATTATCAAACTTAAATAGAGGAAAGAAAAATCTACAAAATAAAATAAAAATCAACTTGATATCTTCATAAATATGTTCATTTAAAAGTTTTAGCAAACTTTTCAATGAACATGTTTCTGAAAAAAAAACGCAAAATAAAGTTTGGTAATTTTAAAACTTAGTTAAAATTACATTAGTGTTGTAAGAAATTTTGTAACTAGATGTGTCATTTTTATATAATATTTAAAACTTATGGTCATAATATGAATTCATAAATTATTCACTACTAAATTTATTTAAAAAATCAAGTTTTATTTTTTATTATTTGAGGAAAAGTTTTTCATGCAGAATCTTTGATATTCCATTCTTTTTGTTTTGTTTATGAAATAATTTTAAACACAAAAAAAACTCTTATCTTTAAGATGATTATTGATCCAAAAATAAAAAAGTTGTTTTTGCGTTTAATGAAGGCACTTTCTTTTTTGTTCATTATCTCCAAAACTAGTTTAGAAAACTTGATACCATTTTGCATTGTGCGCCTCATATCGATGGTTTATAGCACAAAAGTCCATAGTTTCAGAGATCTTTAACTGATTTTTAATGTCAAAAAATGTTTAATTTAAAAATTGTTTTTAATATATCTATAATATATGAAATGTTTGAATACCTTTTAAAAATCAATCATCATGATTTTCGAAAGGTTATAACAGTTTCTAAAATTAATTTTTGATAGATTTTTTGTTTAAAGAATTAATTTCTTAACTTTTAATTTAATTGTTAATTGCTTTGTAACTATTATTAATATTTTTAAAATATAATTAACAAAATTAAATTAAAATAAAAAAATTTAATTAATTAATTTAAATTAAAATTAAAAAATTTAGGATCAAAACTGATCTTTTTTTAGAGCTTTTCGATTATAGTTACTTTTTTCAAGTAGATTGACATTAGATAAGACCTGTTGAAAACAAAACAAAACCAGTTTCTTTTTTTAAATCCTTTTTCTAAAAATCTAAAATATTTAAAGAGTTTCAAAACTCAACACAGTTGTGTCTTTTGAGCGCCAAAATATATATTAATGAAATTTGAAATGTTATGGTTAAACTATTTATGGTAAAGCAAATTGAAAAAAAAAACCTTTTTAGAAAAATTATCATTTTAATAAATATTAGCACAAATAAGTTGCAACTTTCATCTTCAAATTTTTTTTTTGAAAAGACCTTTATTTTTTGAACGCAAAAAAAATGTTACACGTTTACTGACACACACAAAACGTATATCTCAAATTGAAAAAGACAAGAAATATAAAGATTTAAAAATATATAAATATATCCTTGAAAATCTGTATTTAACAGCATTTAACAACTATATCTTCTTCACTATAATTGAATGTTTTTTACACATTTGAGTTTAACATTACTTTAACTTTCAACAATGGTTTAACAACTAAGTATATTTAAATACTATTTATTATTATTTGGTGAATGCAAGTATTCATGCTTTATCTTGAAGATGTTGGTGATTTCTTTTAAGATGTTTCAATTTTACAAGATGTCAATAATTCAAAGAGATGTTTATTTATTTAGGACAATTGCTGATAAAGGGTATAACCTTCCCAAAAATCTATCAAAAGATTTGGTCATTTTTTAATGAACAAAAGGCTATTGCAATTTCATGATGTTGTTGATGAGTTGTAATCATCGAAACAAATGTCAACAAGCATTGACAATTTTCATTTCTGATTGGTTTCCACAAAAAAATAAATAAACCAAAGGTATCACTTTTGATGTTTCAGCATATTTTATTTTCATCAAAAAAAAAATAATAATAATAATAAACATAGTTTTTATATTCACCAAGAAGCATGGTATTAGCCTAAGAATTAATGAAACAATTATTTCTAACAGAAGTAACTGCACAGCAAAGTACTAGTGAAGAAGTTGCAGAAATTTATATATTTGTACTGAACATAAACCTAAACTCTATATATAAACTATATATTTGTACTGAACATAAACCTAAAATCAAGATCAACACCAGATTCTTATAAATTGAATTTACCAGCTCAAAAAAGCTAATATTCTACAATACAAATTAATTGAGGTTTAAACAAAATAACTTCATATTTATGAAGATATTGGAATAATTATATAGTGTTCTTTTAATAGTGAAATCAGTCAATGGAGAGCGAACAAGTAATTTTAACACACAGAATTGTGGTATAAGAACTAAGAACAAGAATAATAAATGAATTTTATAAACGCAATTGTACTTTTTAAGAGCTGATTTTAAACTTATTAATAAACAATAAATAAATGATCTTAACAAGTAAATTTTATTTTTTATTTTTTAGCACATTTTTGCAATATTTAAATAATTAAATTAATTAAAAGATAGTTTTTCAAATATTCAAATAATTAAAATATTCAAAAACCACAAATAGTGTTAAAACCTAGATACAACAAACCTTTTAAGTGTTTTGTTTATGTTTTTATGCACTGTTTTGAATATTTATTTGAAATCTTTTTTGCAAATACATCATTGATAGTTTCAAGAGAAACATGGACTCCACAAAATTATCTGCTTTCCTTTTCTAGGTTATATCAAGTTTCAAACCAAAACAGCATTCAGCAACTAAACCAAACAAAGACTAACTTATTATTAAGTTGCTGAAATTAATAGTACTAAATATATTCATGTCTTTTATGGTTAAGTAAACTGGGGGTCCGGTCAATCATCGCCTACATATATAAATTGAATTTTAAAAAACTCGATCAAAAAAGGTGTTAAAAACATTTCCAATAAAATGAATTACCTTCTTTGAATGTGTGAAATTTATTTAGGTATTTAATCGAAGAATTAAGTATCATTCTGTCAAAATATCATAAACCTTTGGCGCAATTCATCAAAACCACCACATTATAGCCATACCTAATAATAATTTTCTTTTAGAGAAATTTCTTCAGACTTAGTAAAAAGAAGAGTGCAACAATTTTACTTACATAATATTCATAAAGATTCAGGTGTTGGAACTATGTTAATAGTTTCTTTAATCAATATTGTAATAAACAAGTGACATTTTAGTAATATTGGATTTGGATATGAGACTTGCTATCATATTGATAATCTACAAATTTATCTGCTTGTAACTTAAAAGTTCTTTTATATTTATTTCTTATTGATTGGCTCACCACAATCGCAACATTTTCCATCATAACCCACCACGCATGTTTTAGAAAAAAATATTATTGTCACTTTATAATTAATTTAATTAACTATTTGCATTTTAACTCAAGGTTGAGAAAAAAAAGGGACAATACAAAGATGATAAAATTTAGGTCATAGGCCAAGGTAAACTTGGATTGAACTTGAAAAAGGTGGAAAACTGTTTTCAGATTCTCCTTTACATTTCAAACTAGAGATTGTATATGGTGTATACATTAAAAGTGTAGAGTATGTATATACTAAAATATGGAAAGTTTAACGGGTCAGCTATGCTATTGATTAAATAAAACATTTCTTTACTTTTTTTTGTTGTCAAGCAAATTATAATCAACTTGATTGAGAATAATTGTGTTCTTCTGAAGTAACTTTCTATAAAAATATCTTCTTCAAACTTTTTAATGACAATTTTTTATCTTAATAATCATTAGAGGTTAAAAAAAAGTTTTTCCAAGAAATATCAAAATTATTTTCTATATAAAGCTAAAATGTTAGATACCTGGGCCTAGACACCTGCAATTAATCCTTAGCTTTTTATATATCCACATAACTAACTGAATGACCATCCATCAGAAAGTCAGAACAAGACAGTAGTATTCTTATTAGAGACTAAACCTTACAATCATGGAAAAGAGACTAAACCATTGCAGCTAAAACAGGTTCAATTACATTTTAAATGTATTTTAAGAAGTTAAAACCAGGAAAGGTATAGTTAAAAGAAGAAGCTCAAATTTGAAAACAGTATTTTATACACTGACAAAAAAGAGATTTATAGAAAATGAATGAACAGTAAAAAAATGACATACTGACTATTGCCATTTATCAATATTATGAGAATTATTTATTAGCAGTAAACAACTCAGTTTTTTTGAGGTAAAAATTCATCACCCACTGCAAGCCTCAAAAGAGAGATGGCATTTAAGATCAGCACCCTTGTTATAAGCAATCAAAACATGATCAGCAAAAACTTTAGAAATAAGACTATCAGAAAGATCATAATATTATAAGAAAAATCAGTAAAATAAATGAGAAAGAATAACAGTTGATAAAGTTATAAGGAAAAATCAATGCAATATATAAATCATAAAAAAATCATATAGCATTCAAATAAAAACTTGTTCATGGGCAAAAAAAATAATGGCAAAAAAATAATGACAAAAAAAATTAAGACAAAACCTAATATAAACAAATATGCAGCCCTCAGAATTAGGTAAAATGAGGTCTTTACTGTTAGAGGTCGGCAAAAAAAAATTTGACAAAAAAAGGGTTATCATAAAACGAGGTCGGCAATTTTTTGCTGATCTCAAACACTTTTAGGTTAGGAAACTAACATTGTTGAATGCTGACCCTAATTCCAAGGGTTGAATATGCTCCATGATTACCATGTCTTTTAAATTGTATAGGCAATAGGTTCAGCAAATATTAAATACACACATACAATCTTTTACACACCACCACACACCATCTTATACAGAACACAGAATCATAGTTTTATTACATTGTTTCATCACATAGTTTGTATTATCACTAATTAAAAGCTATGCCAGTGTTTTTAAAGCAAATTTGATGAGTATAAATTAATTATAACTTAAAATGATAATTTACGCTGGTTTTAATTCTTTTTTAATTGAAAACCACTTAGTAGTCGCAAAAATATAGCATTTTTTAAAATCAGGTTTTCTACCTGAAAAAAAACTTTTTTAATTTATAGAATTTGTATAAAAAAATAAAGACAAATGATGACATGTGGAATACACTTGACAACTGCTTGCTTAAATAATAAAGAAACACTTAAGAAGTGCAATAAAGTTTTTATTTTCAAAACAAAGATGCATGTTTAGGCTGGTGCCTAATATTTAACTTGATGTGTTAGATTGATTCAAAATTAAAATTAGTTTTAAGAAAGCTACCACAAATGGTCATCAGACAAATCATTGTTGAGATATTGACAAAACATTTTTTGAATTAAGTTTGTGCATGTCATTATTTACCATAAAATTAAATTTGTTATAAAAAGTCTGCGAGCCTATCAGGGAAGATGCTATGATTATAATTAGTTTAATGTTTCAGGAAAACTCTTGTCTAAAACTTAATTCTACATAATAAAAATTTTATCAGCAGGTTAAAAACAAAATATCTAAATATTAGGCTGAACAAAACCCCAGATAGGCAAAAATAAAGACTCCCTGATTTTAGACTATATACACTTTAGAAAATTAATTTTTCCAAAACCAGATTTATTTTATTAACTACTTAGAAATCTACATATAAAGTAAGCAAGAATATGAACTAATAACCATAAGTGCTTTAAATAAAAATTTAGTTTACATTTTACTTTAATTTTAGATTACTGATTCAACATCTTCCAATTCAGTTTCTCACTTAATACAACAACCTTATCACTGACAACATTAACTCTGACTAGTATTCAAGATTTATAAACAATAAAAATTTATGAAGGAGATTATAAAAATTAATAACTATATTGTTTACATTTAATACAAATAATACTACATACAAAAATTCATACAAAATATTTATAATTGCAAAAAATTTAATGAGAATATAATACTAAAAATTGTGATAAAAAAAATATATATATTTTAATTAAAGAATACACATTAAAGATAACAGAAGAATATATTCAAGATTGCAGCTTCTTAATCAAAACAAAACAAAAAATATTTTGAACATACTATATCATAGAAGTATTTTATTAAATAAATAAAACAAGTTATTATGTGTTAGCAAAACTATTAAATATTTTCACTCTGTGCATGGCCTACTATAAATACACGGCCGGGTTTGTTGGTTTTTACGGAAAAAATTAGGAGGCCGTTTTTTTTTTTTTTTATAATTATTGAGTTTTCATAGAAAATGCTGGAATAATAAAAATACAAATTATTAAAACAAATAAACAACTGTTTAAAATTCTTTTTTATTTAAAGTAATATAAACATTCATAAAATCACAATAAATTTTAAAATACTGTGAAATTAACAACAAGAAATAGATTAATCATTATGCTTTCTTTTTGTTCTCTTTGATTTTAAAGCAACAATCTCGTCTTTATTTTTCCACCATTGATAATTATTTGCTTGTTGTTAAAGTATATGTTTATAATTATATTATTAATAAATATTATAGCATTATTAAAATGCTGAGGACACATGAAGATCCCTCCTCTTCCAAGATTCAGGAGCTTTCTTGCAGCATATCTGATATTATCAGCATTTAAAAATAAATTTTCTTGAGCTAAATCTAGTTTAGCAAAGCAATAGGATATATATGATGCAAGATGTTTCCCAGGTAATTGAAGCCCCCCTCTAGAGAGCAAATTTGTATACTCAACACAAATGGTGACCTTCTCATGATTTAACAACGCTTCACATTCAGAACAAACAAATTGTTTAGAGATTTTTTTCATAATAAATCCTGCAATGTAGGTTGCCACCTCCTTGCTGTCATCGTCTAAATCAATCTCTTCAAAATCATTTTCAAAATCGATTTCACATGAAAGATCTGGACTTGTCTCTGGTTTAAGATTTAAATCCCAGTAATTTATATCTTCTTTCATTAGAGATTTAATTTGAAGTATTTTCTCAGAAGATTCAACTTCACTTCAAGAAAACAACCTTCACTCATTTGTCTATATTTTGAAAATCGACGTTCTAGAGGGTCACTTTGGAAACGACTTGTTAAAATGTAAGTATAACCTTCATTGAGTAAATCATCACACAAATCAGCAGAACTTTTTAATGTTTTTATCATAGCATTTGCTGTTTGCTTGCTAAGAGTAAACTTTCCACACTCTATTAACTGTTTTATTTGCCATTCATTAATCCACTTCGAAAAACAACGTAAGAATTCAGGTTTTTTATCTTCCCTCACAACTGCATAACCAATATAGTTATCTGAATATTTTGACTTTAAATTCGATATTAACCACCAACTATTAATAAGGCGTAAAAATTCAGCTGCAGATAAATCTTGTGGAAAATAACTTTTAATGGCAGCTGACGTTGTTTCATGAAAAACATTCAAAGCAAGAGGAACACTTTGCTTATCATTTCCTGGATGTAAAGTTTGAAATGTGAGATTATGTGCCTTACGTAAATTACCACTAAGTTTTTTATCTTTTTCGTAAGTTTTATGGAGAAGATGCCAAGATATTTCACCAGCAGTAACTGAAATAGGATTATAAAGTCCATCGAAATGGAAAACAGGGAATATAAATCGCTTAGAATTAAGTAGATTATTTAGAATATTTTTTAAGAGATGAACACTATCATACATAAGGTAAATTTTTTTTTCTTCGTACACAATAAAATGATTTTCTTCAGATTCACCAGTTCCGAAGCATTTAATCAACTGTCCATATCCTGATACATTTGTCGAATGATTGTCTGCAACTATTGAATGTACATTAAATCCTGCTAATTTCAAAACAGACAAACTTTCTTTAATTTCAAGGAAAACTGTATCTCCATTTATTTTTGTTTGTGGACAAGACTTTATGATATAAGGGATAGATTTTTTTAAACTCACAACCATAAAAACAAGGATACTTTTGAAAAAGTTACCATTTTTATCCAAACCAACATATTTACCGCTACTATACTCACTACATTTCTGTAAATACATTTCATCCAACATTAAAATACAGTCTGGGTATACTTTTCTTCCTCCAAAAGTAACTTAATAGCTTTTAAGGGTTCAATTCCTCCAGCTGCTAATTTTTTTTAAACTGACAATGACGGTAAAGGTATTTTTTCTTGCAATTGAATGTATGCTTGCTTTGAAGTATAGCGTTGTAATAATGAAAAACGAAGAACTTCAGATGAATATGGTTTCCTGCCTTTCGGTTTATAATATTGGATACTATGAATTTCATCTAAAATAGTATTTTTTTTTTCTGCAACAAAAATACGCATATATGATGCAAGGTTTTCTAATATGCTAATATTTTTAAGTAAATATTGGTTTTGCTTAAACCACTTTGGAAGAGGAATTTGACATCCATTGTGATGCAACTTTACATGCAAAGTAGAATCGACTTGTATTGATTCAATACAGGGAGCATCATCAATAGATGCCACATTAAAAATACGATAATATAAAACATGGGAGTCATATTTTTGAAAAATAAAGCCAACAGGACTTGAACATGAATTTAATATTTCTAGGTCTTTGATAGAATCTTTTTCCATAAAAATATCTGATTCATCTTGAATGCTTGTGACACATCTAGTTGGAGATTTTCTTGATGGACCTGGAATAGATAATAACAGAGAAGGTGGAATTTTTTTTATTGCATCATTTGAATAATAGTTGGTATCGGATGAAGATCATAAATAAGAGTCATT
>NC_088922.1:53112500-53257500 GCF_038396675.1 Hydra vulgaris | reverse complement strand
TAATAATATTTGCGTATATAAGCTTTTTGAGCTGCCACCAACATGTCAAGATGGTAGACTACTAAAAAAATTATTTTTGTATCTAATAATATTTCCATTCATATTGTTTACATCAAACATTATAAATACATTTAAAAAAAAAAGTTATCTTAAATTTATTTATTTTTTCATAAATTTTAGGCGAAAACAGGTGGTTTTTAAGCCAAAAACATGCAAAAATCTTGGCAAAGATATCTTTTTTTTTTTTTTTTTTTTTTTAAGTGCCCCAAGAAGTCTTAACGGTCTTGTCACAGAGCACCGCAGAAGTGCATTTAACCAGGAAGTTCACGCCTCCTTCCTTACCGTGACGCGAAAATACGTCAAGAGCTCGTTTCGATTATTATCTCAAAAAGTAAAATGTATTAAGTTGGATTTTTTTGGATTTTTTTTATCCCTTTTATGTAAATAAATGTCCTGGAATAAAAATTTTTGTTGAAAATTTTTTTCTCGCGACGAATTTTAAAGTATCGTAAGATTTTTCAATGCGCCTAATTCAAAGTCAAGTTTCTGATAATATGGACCAAAAGTTTTTTTAAAAAATGTGTATTCTTAGTTGTTTTTTTATCTCAGGATATAAAGTTTATTGTAATGAATGTGTCTGTACAAAGTTTGAAGTCAATTGGAAAATAACAACTCCTGCAATCTTTGCCAGAAAATTAAAAATATAAAACAGAGGAAAATGCAAATAAAATTTAAAATTTTGAATATACAAACTTATTGACATGTAAAAAACAGGTTAAAATACACCTATTTCATATACTGCAGGGCCACCGAAAGGGAAGGGGGCGAAAGCAGGGGTGGACTGGCCAGGACGGAAAGGCGGAGAAGTCCACCTGGACCGGCTAATATAGGGGCTCTGAATTTAAATTATAAATTTGTGATATCATGGTCAATTGGCTGTCTCTCATGCAGTCTAGTCTGTTATTTTAGTTTCATTTCCGCTATAATCCATAACCATATAATAAAATCAATATGACTCTTTATATAGCGTTATATTATTCAGTTATCAGCTTAGCGTGTTTGCATTGTTGTCAATGAGTATATTTAGCTATTAATAGCTCTTTATATCTACTTATAGTAATATGGCTCTTGTATCGGCCGCACTAGATCATAGGTTTTCAAACAATAGCAATTTAATTGCAGATATCCAGTATTTAATTCCAAAGAATTTTAATCTTGTTGAAAATATGCCAGATGATGCTTTAACGCATATAACGTACCTAATTACAGGGTTATTATTCTTTTATGCGCGTCTATTCATTCTTATATGCGTATTTATTCATTCTTAAATGCGCATTTATTCATTCTTATATGCGTTTTAAAAAAAGCATAATTTAAGCAATTTGTTTAAAAAAAAACAATTTGTTTTTTCGAAACCAATTTTTCTTGTTTCTAGGTAAACGAGGTTAAAAATACTTTAGACAAAGACTTTTTACATTCGATGATGGTTTATTTAATTTAGTCTTTGTTTAATTTTATTATCAAATTTCTTGATTGATTAAGTTATCATTTATCTAACTATTCATTTATCTAGATTTAAATTTAATTATTTATAGTTATTATTAATATCAAATATTTACCCTATGGATGGAAGAGAAAATAGCAGTGTCAATTATAAAACCAATTATATCAATTAAACCAATAATAAATACCAATTATAATCATAGAACGCTGAAGTGAACGCATGCTTTTTTCGCTGCTTTTAGAAAACAAAACAAAAAAATTGTTAATAGTATTAATAGATATTTATATTATAATAATTTATATTTATTAAACATGTCTATCACACTCGTTGAAGTTAAAAAATTGATAACAAAAATGTTAATGAAGTTTAAGATCGAGACGGAAGAAATGCTTAAGCAACAAGAAAATACTTTTATCAACATAGTTAGTTCTACCACAAAAATATTAAATGATCGATTAGACAGAGTTGAACTTAACATCCTTCAAAACTCAACCAAAATAGCATCAATTGCAAAGGAAGTAGAAGAAATCAAAGAAAGTTTAAATTTTCATGAAGATCTTTTCAATAAAAAAATAAAAACTTTCATTACTGGCCAACATTGAAAGCGAAGAATTATTGCTAAGAGCGTTCATAACTGGATTGCCGGGTGTAATTTCAAAGCAGCTACGAGCACAAGTGAAAATATTTGGGATCAGGTTACAGGATGCATTAAACCATGCACGAGTACTCATGACGGAAAAAACAAAAGAAGAGTATGTTTCAACAACAATCTCTGGTTTCTATAAATGTGTTAAAAAACCATCCGCTACTGATTTTCACTGCTACAAGTGTGGCAAGCCTGGACATGTTGCCCGAATCTGTTTTTCGAAGAAACAAATTGTTAATAATGGAATAAAATGCTTTAGATGTGGAGAATCTGGACACATTGCAAGATTTTGTTCGTTGCATCAGGGAAACTCAAATGGGGAATCGCGAGCGCTAGCTGTTTCCCTAAACAACTAACGGCGCTTCCAATATGCACTGAGCAAGTGAACACCTTTGCAGGAAAAGCACTGGTTGACAGCGGATGTACTCGAACTATTATTTCAAACAACATGGCTCAGAAAACCGGTGTTCGTATCAGAAGAAATGAATTAATGATGTTGACTGTTAATGGAGAATTTGTGAAAACGGAAGGAGAAGCTACAGTAACATTGGTTATTGAAGGAAAAAAGCTCAAAACATCAGTAATGATTCTGAAAAGTGTTGTCAACGGTATTGATGCTATTATTGGTATGGATGTCATTAACCGCTATGGAGGAGTGCATTTGTACAATGGAAAAATTGAATTTGGTTTTGTTTCAATTAGTGCAGAGAAACAAGCTGTTGGTATAAAGGACAAGGATTTTGATGCTTATTTTGATGGTACAAAGTGGACTGCTAAATATAAATGGAAACAAGGTCAACCACAACTGAGAAATTCTGTCGCGCAGTACAAGGTAAAACCCCAGTTGTTACATCAATTTAACGACGATTAAATTGATGTAACAACTGGACTTATGGGTAAAAAATGGCTGGTTAAAACCATGCAACAAAGAAGTAAAAAGTACAAGAGGGATTGTCTCTTTAATGGCTGTTGAGCAGGAAAATAAAGGAAAGATACAACCTGTTCTGGATTTTCGCGAATTGAAAAAAGTTAGAAAATGTAGAACTGTTGGTGACAAATTTGCAACGCTTGATCTTATATGCGCCTATATGCAAATACATATCGATCCGAGTTTGTGGGAGCATCAGAAGGTAGTCTACAAAGAAGAAAAATACTATCTTACATATTTTGGTTTTGGGTTAAATTCTGCCCCAAAAATAATGTCTTCAGTCTTAGGCAGTGTGTTGAATCTCAATCCAGGTATTAGTGAAGCAACTGACCACTACATTGACGACATAATTGTTAATTTGGAAAAGACATCAGTTGAAAAGGTCGTAAATCATTTAGCGTGTTATGGATTGGTAACAAAAGAGCCGGTGCAATGTGATACTGCACGAGTGTTGGGTTTGCAACTGTTTAGAAATGAAAAAAAGGAGCTTTGTTGGAAACGTGGAAACATCATTCCAAAGTCACAAGATATCAAAACTGAAAAAGTAACACGACGGAAACTTTTTTCAATATGTGGACACTTATTAGGTCACTATCCTGTTGGAGGGTGGCTTAGAATTGTCTGCAGTTTTATAAAACGTCGTAGTCAAGGAAATGCTTGGGATGATCTAATCGGAGATCAAGCTCAGTCATGGTTAATCGAAATATTGCGCCAATTAGAAGTTTGTGATTCTGTGAGATGGAAATGGAATGCTAAAGGGATTCAAAATGGAGCAACATTGTGGTGTGATGCTAGTAGCATGGCAATAGGGGTTGCTATAGAATACGATGGCGTAATAATTGAGGATGCAGTCTGGCTTCGAAGTATAAATGGTGTTATGCATATTAATATTGCTGAATTAGATGCTGTGGTGCGTGGGATAAACCTAGCTGCTAAGTGGGATATAAAGAATTTGTCAGTATTCACTGGTTCAGTAACAGTTCATGGATAGCTAAAAAGTATGCTGAATGAAAGTCATAGGATTCGATCAAATGCATTATCATAAATGCTTATTAAAAGAAGACTTTCTCTATTGTAAGACCTAATAAAAGAATATAATATAAACATCACGTTAAAATGGGTTCCGTCCTCCAAAAACAAAGCTGACATGTTGACAAGAGTTCCAAAGACTTGGTTAAATGAGCTTTCACAAAGAAATACGAAAGAGCTATGTGGAGTAAGTATTGCTGAAGAAATTCGTAATTGTCACTCAAAGCATCATTTTGGTGTTAATCGGACAATGTTTACAGTGCAACGAAGACTTCCGCACGTATTAAGGAAAGATGTTGAAGAATGTGTTCGTAAATGTTGTCAATGTAATTCAACTGATCCAGCGCCAATAAAATGGGAAAATGGAGTACTAGATGTACCAGACACACGGTATCAATTTGCTTGTGATGTGACTCACTATAAAGGGTCGCCATATTTAACAATGATTGACTGTGGACCAAGTTGGTTTGCAATTTGGAGAATGTTGCCTTGCGAAGATACCAAAAATGTAGTAAGTCACAATGTAGTCAATAATGTAGCGGTGTTTAAATCTAGTGAATTTTCAAATATATGTGAAAAATGGTGTGTAAAAAATAAGTATAGATGTGCATATAGACCATCAGGAAATGGGATTGTGGAGCGTAACCACCGCACAGTAAAACGAACAGCTGCGAGGGCACAAATATGTCCGTTAGTAGCGGTATTTTGGTACAATGCAACACCAACGGTGGGAACAAACGAGGAATCTGCACCTGCTTCTCAAAAAAATAAGTACGTTTGGCGTCTACCAATTCAAGAGGAGAAAAACACTGAAAACTTATAGAATTGGAGAAATAGTTTATGTTCGCCTCGCTGATGCAAAGTGCACTTCAGTTTGGAAAATTGGTACTGTAACTGACATACTCACAAACACAAATATTGAAACTGATGGTGTACCAAGACATGTGCGAGACGTGAGAATAGCTCCTGCCTCAAATTCTTCAAACGCTTCAAGTAAAATTGTTATCAGTGAAGAGGTTGTCAGTGATGAAAGTGATTCAGAAGATTTAGACATTTTTGCTGCACGAGAGGAAGGAACTGAAGAAACAGTTGTTGACGCTGAGGAGGAAGCTGACGGCAGAGAAATCGTCGATAATTTATTACCAGCAATCAGACGATCAACCAGAGAAAGGAGAAAGCCGACATATTTAAATGACTATGTTACTTAAGAACTTCAGTTCTTGGGGTGATGTGATAATAGCTGATCGTTATAAAACTTTATTGTAACGTTTATAAAATTCTTGTCATAATATTATTAAAGTTAATTGATGTAATTTATTAGTCAAGTCATAAGCTATTTTTGTATATAATTACGCCCTCGAGAATTTTTGTTTCTGTATAAAAGTTGTAAATAGAATTTAAGAAAAAGAGTCTAAAAATAAAAGTAAAACAAAGTTGTCGTAATAACAATCAATAAGCGTTCAAAAAATATACTATTAAGCTGTTGTTACAGGCCACCAACTGAAAGAATTGAAAACTTTGGCAAATTTTTGCTAAAAAACATAATAAAGCAAACTGATCTTGAAAAGAATAAAATTACTTGATTGAGGATTTCAACATAAACTCCTTTGATTATTATAAAAATCAAAGTTCGAAAAAATTTTTTAATGGTTTATTTGAAACTGGAACAGTATATTTAATTAATCGCCCGACTAGAATCACAAGTCATTCTCATTAATTGATAATATTTAACAACCGATTTTTTTAAAAAGTCACTAAAAAAGAGAATTATAAAAGCCGATGACTCAGGACGTTCAAAAAACGGCAAAAATTAAATAAATTGTAAATAAATAATGTTATATATCAAAATAATATTCAAATTTATTGATAAATTTTTTTTTTACGCGCAGCTTCGACGCGTTTAATGCGCGTATGCGCGCGTTAAAGGTGACTATACGCGTACAAAAAAATTTTCTTAAAGTTTTAAAATCTTCAAGACTAACACATTATCTTGATAAATTTCTTGATATTAAAAAAAAAAAGGTTTTTAAAGGATGTTGATACATAGAGAAAAAAAACTATATTTTGTTACATTTATTTCATTATTTACATTACAACTAGCTTAATATCTTCGTCTGGTAACGGTTTTCCTCGATAGCTCTTATGTTTTCTAAAAGATATGCTTGATACTTTTGGATCTGTGTGCTTAAGTCTAGAATTTCTTATCTGTTTATTTAAACTCTCCAATGCATCTTCCGCATATACCCCGATTGGCAAAGGTAATTTATGTGATATAGAAGAACTATACAGTAGCAGTTTATGTACAGTAGGAGGCATAAGATACCAGTCGTACAAACTCACTACACGTTTAGCTGTTTCAGTGCAGTATAAATCTAATTCATTGATATTAATAGGATATCCATAAGATATGGTTATGAGAATACTATGCAATTTTTCAATTATATCACAACCAACTTTAGTAATTTCAAAAAAAACTTCACTATTTTTAAATGCTCTTCTGGCAGTATTGCCGTCATTGGTATTTCCAGACCCAGTTTTAGGCATGTCAACATATAGGTTTAACCGTTCTCTGAAGAGTACCTGAATCTCTTTTTTTTAACTCTACAGATAACTTTTCCTCAATTGTTTTTAGCTTATACTTTTTAATTTCAAATTTATAACTCAAATGAAGAATAAATTCCAAGCATTTTATCTAGCAATGCAAAGCTGAAAATCCGAGCCCCAAGGCTGACTCATTCTCAGTTTTTGCTTTTAATAAATCAGTATTGTTCATTTCGTTGGGTTTAGCATTGCACACATTGCAAGATTGAGTGGATTTTTTCTCTGTAAGTGCGTTAACTACTTTATTATCAAACATTGTAAGATCAACTCTATAGCTGATATTAAAGGTCACCTTTCTTCCGGCAAAATCAAAAACTTTGCAAAACGTCTTTCAGGTATTTATTTGATTTTTTACATCCAGTTCTTCTTCTCTGGATAAATTGGACTCTCTTTTTTATATTAGAGATATAGGTCTACAAAAGCGACAACTTGAAGGATTTCCATTTTTCCACATTTCGCTATTTTCTACTTTGAGCAATAGAGGCACAAAAGCTGTACTAAAAAGATTTTCTTCACTTTTAAGTTCTATACTTGTGTTGCTTGTCTCGTTTTTCTGTTTATAAATACTTTTGCTTGATGCTCCATCAAAACCAATCTTTCCATATAAAACTCCAAATATTTTGCTACCTTGACCACAATTAGGCATATCAATCATTTCAGTTATTCTACTCACAGTGTGATCTAACATGCTTTGAAGAGTATTTACACTGAGAATATACATTTTGCAGAAATTTCAGAAAAGTGTATATTCTCAGGATAGCATTTCAATTTTTCCTCAAAATATCGTGCAAGGTAGGATAAATTTGTACATTGTGTACAAGAGCTGAGTTTTTGATCATTTGATATTGTTTATTGCTGAGATCAGTGTTCATTTTTAACGCAAGTGCTTCCTCTACACTCATATTAATGGGAAAGGTTTTATACAAAGTTTCATCAACTTTTTCTATCTCTAAAACATTATAAATATTGTTTTTTAAAATAGAGGCTTTTTTTTCTCCAGCAGATTTTCACTTTTTGCAGAAGCTAGAAATAGAGCTTCATGATGTTCAGTGGCTGGTTTTATTTTTTTTCTTTTGCTTTGCTCTCCAAGAATACTCCAATGTTTATGGGGCCTTCCAGAACAAAAATGGCTATTTTTATTGTTCATAAGATTTCTTAGAAGCCAACGATTTTCTTTTTTTGTATAAATGTATCATAATTTCGTCTACATTGTTTTAGTTTTTTCTTCACCTTTGAAATAAATATAACTAAAGCAACCTTTACTTTATTTAAGTTTTCCTTGCGAATTTCTTCAGTATTCAGCATTAAATCCTTCCATAATCTTAATTTATCAACTCCTAATTCACGTATAATTGGGATAAGATCTAATCATTTCATTGTTATTGTTTTTAAGAACCATCAATATAATAAAACTAATATCATCTTCTGACATAGAAAAGACTCAAACAGATCTAATATAATATTAATAACATCGTCACAATTATGGCTATTAAAATTTAATGTCAGCAAATGTAAACGCATGCATATAGGTAGCAAAAATACTAGGCATATATACACAATGTATGATTCAGTGCTAAATAGAGTTGAACTACCAGAAACAAAAATTGAAAAAGATTTAGGAATTATGATTTCAAACGACTTAAAATGGTCTAGTCAAGTTAGTTATGCGTATGGTAAAGCTAATAAAATGTTAGGAATAATAAAACATTCATTTAAAAACTTAGACATAAACGCATCTAAATTGTTGTACACCTCTCTTGTAAGACCGTATCTAGACTACGCAAATTCAGTATGGTGTCCTTACTTAGAACAAGATAAAAAAAAAAAAATTGAATCGATATAACGTAAAGCAACACGAACAAAATGTCTTCAAGGGAAAAACTATGAAAGTAGACAAACCTACTTTAAATTAACGACTCTTGAAAAAAGACGCGAACGTAATGACTTAATCCAACTTTTCCAAATAGTAAAAAAAATAGATAACTTAACATTGGAATACCCACCAGATTTAATAACTTCAAATACGAGAGGTCACAATATGAGGTTTCATAGACAATTAATTAAAAATCCAAAGAGGTACTATTTCTTAACAAACCGTGTTATTAACAGCTGGAATAATTTAGATCAAAACATTGTAGATTCTAAAACACTTGAATAATTTAAATCAAAGTTGGACTTATTTTTAACATAAATTGGCTGTTAAAGCCTAGATTACCTAGGCTCAGTACATTGTCATTGTACATGTACACAGTTATTATTATTAAATATTAAATATTAAATATTAATATATCTGAAACATTTTAAATTACATTATACATTTTTTTTTTACACTGTTTAAAATTTTATTTTGTTATGGCTTAAACAATTGTCACATTGTTACATCCTGTAAAAACACTATATTGCTAAGTTAACTTTATATAACAGGAAATAATAAAGTTGTTCAGTTAAGCTTTTTCAAACATGTTGTACTTATCGAATAATAAATCGTTCTTTAAAATTGTCAAAAAATATCTTAACAAACTTTTAAATGGTATATAATGACAAAAGCACGTTTTTAAAAACTATATTTAATATTTATGATTTAAAAACTATATTAGAGCAAGTAATACCAGTAAAAAATTAAAATGTAAGTTTCCCGCCATTTTCATTTGTTTGAATTATAACAAAATACTTTCAAAAATGGCGGAAAACAAAGTTTTTAGGTGTTTAACAACATTTGTATTTCTTTAATAACTTCCGATACCGCAGGAGACCGCAGTAATCCCTTTATATTTTAAAAGTAGAAATGTTAATTAACTAGAAAATATATGTATATTTTTGGAACTCGGTAGAACATTTTTTTTAGCTGATAGATAAATCAAAAAAATACAATTACTTGCTGCCTTTTTTTAAAAAAAGTTTTTAAACTTAAACAAAAAAATCAGACTTTTTTTTTCTTTTTAGTAAATTTGAAATATACAGAGCCAAAAGATTATCTTCAAAATAAATATACACTTTTATTTAAATTAAAAGTACTCTATTTTAGTTAAATAAAAATCTCACATTTATCAGATTTCTTTGAAAATAATAACAAATTTTTTCACTTCTTTTTACTATAAAATACAAAATAAAAGTTTTATGAAAAAAATATTTATACTTTTGAAATAAAAAATTATTGCAATTTAATATTATTTAAAAAAGGGCACTCAATTTATAGAAAAGTTTTGAGGGGTTTATTACCATTTTTTTGTTGTTTTGAGTCACTGTGCGATGTTTCTGATTACTTCCCTCATTTTTTTTTCTATATATGTGTAAATTTAATAAAAAGAAAAGCAGGGAAAAGTTTTTATAAAAAAACGGCTTATCAAATATAATAATTTAAATTCTTTCAGAGAACAATTATCGCTTAAAGATTGGGGTTATATTAACTTTAATGGTAATATCAACATGATCTACGACAATTTTTTCAAAACTTTTTACCAAGTGTACGATTCCAATTTTCCTTTAATTGAAATAGTTGTAAGCAATAAAGAAATGTCATCTCCTTGGATTACTAAAGGTCTCAGAAAATCGTCAAAAATTAAGCAGAAGCTTTACATAAAATACCTATAATCGAAATCTGAAAAACATAAACAAAATTATAAAACTTTTACAAACTTGTTTGAAAAGCTTCGCAAAAATGCAAAAAAAACCTACTATTCAAACTTGCTTAATATATATATATAAGCAGAGCCGTAGTGAAGGAGTGGTGAACGAGGCCACAGCCATGGGCGGCAAATTTCAAAATTTAATAAACATTTTTTAATATATAAAATGTTTTAAAGACGCCTCAAAACCAAAATAATTTTAATTTGCGTTTCAAAATCTTTGGACACGCCTCATAATTTTTTTCGCACCTTCATACAAATTAAAATAGTTTCATACAAATTAAAATAATTTCCAATGTAAAATTAAAACATTAATAAAAAAAAATTAAATAATTAAAACAAAATCTGAAAGGCAGTGGAATAGATATTAACGAAGATTTCGCTAAAGAAACTATGGAAGAGAGAAAGAAACTATGGGAAGAAGTGAAAAAACTGCGCAATCAAGGTAAATACGCAACGACTAAATATAACTAAATTAATTGTCGCGAATTTAAAAAATAACTTAACTTTTTTTTAAGCATACGAATTAATTACTCTTTACAAATGGCTAAATCGATGTTGGAACGCAACACTTAAATGTTTTCAAAACTACAAATAATGTTTTACTTAATGATTTTTACGACCCAGATTTGCATTTTTTTAATGAAAAAAATTTAAACTTGCAGTTTTTTGACTTAAAAACTTTTTAAAAGAAATCGAGGCAAAATAATTGCATTTGTATTTATTGATAACACCTAGTCGCACACAGAAACTTTCATTCTTTCTTTGTCAAGAAAAGTAAGATATTTTGAAATAAAATTTTTAAAATCTATTATGTCACCATCAAAAAAAAGAATAAAGCTATCTGGTTCAGCTTTCAAAAAGTTAAAAAGCAACGACTTGAAAGTGACAAAAAATTACAAAAGGTGTTTGCAAAACGGATTAAAAAAAGCGAAGATCACACAGAACAACCAGGTTAAAATATTTTTATTGATGGATTTTCAAGTCAAAATTACAAATAAATTTAATTAAAAAAGATTTCCATTGTTAAATTGCAAATGACATGACTTAGAATTACAAATAAATTTAATTAAAAAAGATTTCCATTGTTATATTGCAAATGACATGACTAAGCCATGTCATTTGCAATATTACAACGGAAAAAATGTTGATATAGCTTATTTTTATTTTTACAGCGCAAAAAAGTCCAGTTTTTTTTCGATGTGATGATAAACAGTTACTGCAAAACAATGAAGTCAACCAAAATGCAGTTACAACAAATCTGTTAGAATTCAAGTTTGATGATCAACCAACTTGGCCCGAAATTAATGACAGTCTAAGATGTTCTTTGGTTGAACATGGTGCTAAACAAGACAAGAGAGAAGTCTATCCTACCACATCAACATCATCAGAAAACAGACATATCAGTTCTACTTGGTTTGAAAAAATCTTCCTAATGGGGAAAAAGTTAATCGTCAATAGTTGTTATACAGTGCATCAAAAAATTCTTTGTTTTGCTTTCCATGTATCCTTTTTTCAAACACAAAGACAAGCAAGTTTGCAGATACATCAAAAGGTTTTTCAGAATGGAAACAACTAAACCCTCGAATCCCTGAACACGAGAATAGCTGTGAGAAAGTGTTTCACTTCATGGAAAGAAATGGAAAAAAAATCTGAGAGAGGGAAGATCTTGAAAAAGAAAAGCGGCGAAATATTCTAAAAGTTGTTATAGATTCAATTATGTTCTGCGCTGAGAACAATTTGGCTTTTCGAGGTAGTTCCAATATTATTGGTGAGCCAAACAGTGGAATCTTTCTCAACACAATTGAACTAATAGCACGCTATCATCATCCTTTAGCAGAACACATAACGAATGTTAAACTTAAGCAGAAATCTGTTAGTTACTTTTCCCCACAAATTCAGAATGAACTAATTGAACTTCTTGGCAGAAAGGTGAAAAGCGAGATAGTCACGAGAATTAAAAAAGCCAAATATTATTTAATTTTATTTGATTGCACTCCTGATCTCTCTCACAAAGAACAAATGTAAGAAATAGACCGATATGTTTTTGTCACTGATGGAGAATGTTCTATTGAATAGAGTTTTCTGGATTTCATTGAGTTTCATCAAAAAACGGAGTTGGTCTGTCTTCAGAAATATTATTCAGCTTAAATAAAGATGAATTAAACATCGAAGATTGCCGAGGTCAGGGTTATGACAATGGAGCCAACATGTATGGAAAATATTCTGGTGTTCAAGCCCGAATAACTGCAAAAAATGATTTAGCACGGTATGTGCCTTGCGCAGCTCACGCTCTAAATCTTGTAGGAGTCCATTCAGCAGAAGTTTCCCCATTTATGATTGCATTTTTTGGAAAGGTTCAAAAAATATTCAATTTCTTCTCAAGTTCTACTACCAGATGGGACAAACTAATGAAAACACTTGAAGTCATCCTAAAAAGTCAAAGTGAAACACGCTGGTCTGCCAAAAAGGAAGCTATCCATTCACTAAATAATCAAATCACAAATGTTTGCAATGTTTTACAAGAAATTAGTAATGATTCTCTGCCAAATGCTGAAACAAGGTCCGGAGCTAGAGAGATTTTGATTTAAGTTGATTTTGAGTTTCTTTGCTGGCTTGACCTTTGGAACATGATACTTACATTAATTGACAGAGAGAATCGCAGCTTACAATCAAAAAATATGACAATTGATATTGCATGAAAAAAAATTGCTGGTCTGATTGCTTCTATACAAAACCTTCGAGACAGGGGCATTCATAACAGCATGAAAAAAGCTGAAATAATATCAAAAGATCTTGAAATTGAAGCTAGCTTTCCAATCAAAAGAAAGCCAAAAGCAAAAAGGATGTTTGATGGTGAAACAAGGGAAGAAAGCTCACACATACCTCCAGAAAAAGATTTTGAAATTAATTGTAATATAGTCTTTAACAGTATAATTACACAATTACACTGGAGATTTGAAACAATGGCTGAGATTTCATCAGATTTTGAGTTTCTAAATGGTAACTCTCTTGCAAGTATGTCAGATGAAGATCTGAAGAAATGTGGAGATAAACTTTGTCAAAAATATGTTCGTGATCTTAATGCTAATGAATTTCTATCTGAAATTGAAAGCTTTAAGTTTCAAGCCAGTGTCCTGATTCCAGATTTAAAAACCGCAAATCCATTGAAAATCTTGCAATTTATGCACACCTATTCTTTGACTGAGGCATACCCTTTCATTGAAATTGCTCTTAGAATCTTTCTCACACTACCCGTCACTGTGGCATCATGTGAACGTAGCTTTAGCAAACTTAAGCTTTTGAAAAAATATCTAAGATCCTCCATGGGTCAAGAACGTTTGACTAATCTTGCCATTTTGTCAATTGAAAATCCCCTCGCAAAATCTCTGTGTTACAATGAAATTATTGATAACTTTGCATCATTGAAAGCTAGAAAAATAAATTTTGTTTGAATGGGTCTAATTTTAATATTTATTAAAAAAACTAATGCCTGGTAATTTTTTCAATGACTTTCAACCACAAAGCACGATTTAAAGTTGACTTTAAATGTGCTTTAAGTAGGTTTATCAAAATTTGAATCAAATTAAACATTAAAAAAATTATTTAATTTGTGGCGGCATTTTTTCTCCTTGCCCGAAAGGATTTTTGATCTCACTACGGCCCTGAATATAAGCACAACTCAAAACGCGTCTGGCAAATCATGAAGGAGGTGTCTAGAAAACTTAAACCAAATAAAAATTTACTCCCAAATTTTATACAAATTGATAACAAATTAATAAATGACTCAAATGATATTGCATTTGAATTTAATAAGCTTTTCACCACTATCGGGACAAAATTAAGCGATAGTATTTCATTCATTAAAAATCTGTTGACGAGTTCAAAACAAGCTCTAATCTAAATTTTAATGAGTTAACTTTTAATGAATTTGAGGTTGCTTTTAAGTCATTAAAACGTAATAAAGCTACTGGGTATGATGATATTAACACAAATATTGTGATTGATTCCTACGATGTTATAAAATATATTCTTTATAAAATCTTCAGAGCATCCATTGCACAAGGGTCTTTTCCAGATAAACTAAAAATAGCAAAATTAACTCAAATCTTTAAGACAGGGGATCGTACAAATAAAACAAATTATCGCCCTATTTCAGTTATTCCAGTTTTTTCAAAAATTTTAGAAAGAATAATGTACAACCCTACTCTTATCTTGTTGAAGATAAAATTCTATAGGAAAACCAATTTGGTTTCGAAAAAAATAATTCAACCGAGCATGCCATTCTTCAACTTACGCGCAATATAACTGACTCTTTTAAAGACTCTTGTATTACACTAGGAGTGTTTATTGATTTGTCTAAGGCATTTGATACAGTCAATCATCAAATCCTGTTAAAAAAACTAATATCATATGGTATTAAAGATAAAACCCTATTATGGTTTAAAAGTTATCTTACTAACCGTAAACAGTTTGTTTACAATAAAGATTCTATATCTCATCTATTCATGAATATAACATGTGGTGCTCCACAAGGATCCATATTTGGTCCACTTATTTTTTTAATATACATAAATGATCTTCATAAATCATCAAACTCAACAACAATAAATTTTGCAGATGACACAAATTTGTTTTTATCTCATAAAGATATTAATATGCTTTTTACTAATACGACAAATGAATTAAAAAAAGTTTCTATTCTGTTTAAACAAAATAGATGGTCTCTAAATAAAGAAAAAACTGAATGGACGCTTTTTTATCCACCTTCAAAAAAACAGAAACTGTCTCATATCATGCCAGACCTTTTAATTGATAATATAATAATAAAAAGAGAAAAAGTTATTAAGTTTCTCAGAGTATATATTGATGAAAATCTATCTTGGAGAAATCATATTGATAATACATCCAATAAAATTGATAAATGCATGGGAATTCTCTATAAAGCAAGAAAAATATATATTGTGTTAACACCAGTTAATACAATTATATTATTCATTTATACATTGTCATATAAACTACGCGAATATTATATGGGGAAGCACTCATAGAACAAAGCTAAAATCTCTTTACTTTCATCAGAAACACGCAGCTCGCGCAATAAATTTTAAAAATCGGTTTTTTCATACGAAACAACTTTTTAAAGAAATGAATATTTTATATGTATATCAACAAAATGTCTTTAATATTTTATGTTTCATGTTTAAATGTAGAGAAAATTTGTTTCCAAACGTATTACAAAATCTTTATCGTATGAAACCTAAAAACAAATATAATCTTCGAATTAATAACAATCTTATTGCCCCTTTTTGCCATAAAAGCAAAGACCAATTTTTTGTTTTTTATCGAGGTCCTTATCTCTGGAACAAAATAGTCTTACCAAATTTTGATTTTTCTACCCAACTGACTTTGCTTCATTCAAACAAAAATTTAAAAAAGTTATACTTTTAATTAAAAATAACGTCACGAAAATTTATCATAACTAGTGCCTAGACTCCTTGCGGACAAACAAATCAAATAATGGCTGTAAACTGTAGGACTTTAGCCTGCATTTCTCTTACTGACGATGATGTTCCTGGTGCTAAACTGCTTAAAATTCTATTGGAATGCAGTTTAAATGAGCTTAAAAGGTGACTAGAGTGTCATAAGCTAAAACAAAGTGGGAGAAAAGAAGAACTTGTGTTGAGAGTCCAGAGAGCTATAAACTTAAATCTTCCTGTCGATTTTAAAGTCTTTAAGATCGACAAGAAGATTTAAGTTTATAGCTCCTCTTTAATAAAGAGGACGAAGGAAAATGGTATAATATGAAAAAACTGCGTCTATATAAACTAACCTTAAAGAATCAACAAATACATCTTCATCTTTTCCTGTTAAAGAATGGAAACGGTTTCCTTCCAGAAATTTACCTTCTAACTTTAATTATGGACATGTTTATTATTTTGTTGTTGAGTCTGTTTCCAATGCATATATTTCTTACTCTCCAGCAGTTGATGACTTACAGCAAGATATAGATGAGATTGATTGTGAGGATACTGTTACTGCTTTTAAAGAGTGGAAGGTTGCGTTTAAAGAGTGGATTTGTTGAAAATATACAAGATAATTTTTCTTCTGCAGGTGAAATTTATTTTGTTAGAAGACATGTTCATCATTCAATGAAGTCTGAAAAACCTCTTCTTATTTTTATAGCTATTAGCAATGCTAGTGGATATATTAAATATACTTCATGCAATTGCATTTTTTTTTAAGGTTTCCTAAACCTGGTAAAATTAAGGAATGAATGCCAGATTCAAAAAAAGAAAAACAAAAAATTAAAACAGAATTATGTAAAAAATGGATTCATGCTTGTAGTAGAAAATCTTTTAATATTAACAATCTAAAGAAAGATACTTATATTTGTTCCTTACATTTTTTTGAAAGAAAAGGTCCTACTAAAGAACATCCAAATCCATTGAAAGCAAACCTTACAGAACAGCAGATTTACTCTATTAACAAAAGAAAAAGAAAAAATCCAACCATTTGTGATGTTGTTATTAAGTCTTAACAAAAGGGCGAGACATCGGACCTTATCGATTTTCAAATAGAAAGTGTTTCTCCATCTTATTGCGGATTTAATACAAAAAATGATTTTACTGAAGGCAGTGATATCCTAGTTGAAATCAGTAGTAAATTAGACGATCATTGTGATTCTTTAGTTTTAAATGAATCAAGTAATATTATTGTTAAAACTTGTGATCAGTCTATGCAAACCATTTATCATGCATCAAAAATCAAAGCAGTTATTTTAAAAAGAAGTCTAAACAATTCTATTTGATTTCCCTCATCATCTTATTCAAGTTTTTCCAGTATATCAAGTGTACCATATAGTAATTTCATGTCAATGGAGTATACTTTATCTTCTGAAGTTAAATGTAAATATTTTATTGGTTTAACCTCGGCTCAACTTTCTAGCTTATATACTTTCTTGGACCTGCAAAATTCAATCTCTCCTACTGGAATAGTTCAAGAAAAGTTAAAACCTCAACAGATTTATCTAAGCTATCACTAAAAAAACAGTTGGTTGTTACATTATTAGGACTTCGTCTTTTTAAAAAATGTTATTCATTTGTAATAAAATAAGTATTTTTTGTATTATTGCTGAATAACATTCTGTTGAAATTTTTTTAAGTCTTTAGCATTTTTTCACATAATTTTTTTGTCAATAAATTTTAAGGAAAAATATTTATGTTTTCTAAAATCTCTATGAAAATACGCTTCTTTTGAGACCCAGGTTGACATATTTTTGAATAACTTTTTTTTCGACAATATTAGGGACTTTACCCTAAATACTTAAGATTTGAACCTAAATATCTTTACAACTTGACGTGATGGTAAAAAAAGAGTGGCATATTTGAAATCAAAATGAGAAATGCTATACAAAAAACAAATTGTTTGCTCGGCACCAGAAAAAAAATTTTTTTTTGTTGGCCTGTGTAATATATATGTTTCATTTTAAACGTCTTAAATATAAAATGTTTCCAGAACATGAAGTTTTCAAAAAAACATTACGTAAAGTATTTCGAACATTCAAAAATATCCGAGCTACTATTGACTGTACAGAGTTTAGATGTGAGGTTCTAAGAAATTATGCTCAACAAGGAAACACATATTCATCATACAAGCATCTTCGCACTATGAAATGTCTTATTGCTGTGAATCCTAATGGTGCAGCTTGTTTTGTATCAGACTTGTATGAGAGAAGCATTACAGATGTTGATATATTTAATAAATGGGATTTAAACACACAAACAATCTTTCAAGATTGTTTGTGTGTTTAATAATTATATGATAGTTATAGTTAAGAAGTTACTTATTCTTTTTTTTTATTTATTATTTTAAATTATTTTGATTAAAATTCACACAAAAACTTTGCATATTGCCACTCCCGAATTAATTTCTTCAATATCCATTGTTAAACAATCTATATTGAACAAATACAGTTTTTTAATTTTAATAATTCTAGGGTTAATACACGTTTATTTATCAAAGATTAAACAACTGTATTAGGCAATATAAAATCATTTCAAATAAATTGAATTTAGAAAATCAGGATTTCAATGTTCTACTGTGGAAATTCCTTTGTTTTTTTGGGTGATGTTTACTCGAAAATGAAAAAACAAAATGATCATATTTATATATCAGATTGTTATATTTTTAGAGCTTGTAAAGTTCCTTAATTTAATAAAGAAATGTAATAATAATATATAAGTAATTTTATAGTTTAAATCTTTAAAATAACACATTTGGGTACTTCTTAAGTACGGTATCAGTATCAATTCTACGTTATTTGAAATTAATGATAGTTATAGGTTATATTCTGGAAAGTCCTGCAATTTAAGTACTGTCATTGAAAGTCAGGAATTTTTTTATATATTCCCAAGAATATCCGCAGCCCTGGATCCATTAATTTAATATATTCATAAATTTTTTCTTTTCTTTTTCATTATTCATATTTTAAAATAACATTGGTTTTATAGTTAAAAATACCATAATTTTACATTTATTCTTAACTATTGACGTTTAAAAACACGATAAATTATTCTTTCAAATTTTGAAGAAATAAGTAAGGCTTTCTATATTTTAAACGTGTCTCCGATCATCCTGGACAGTTTCAAGCAGCACAAGTGCCGTAAAGATATTTTACTAAAAATATAAATAATTTTTTTCTTATCTTGTTTTCCTTGGGGACAAAAAGATTATTTATTTTGAATTTAGGCGGCACCTAAATACGGTCAGCGTTGTCGAAAACAGTCTAGAAATACGCAGTAAAACCTGCATATTTCCTTCCGATCATACCTGCGTACTCTTGTCTGCCAAATAATCGAGAGGGGATGCTTGTAATTTTTCCTAACCTGCATCCTTCCACAGCTTCCACTTCCGGAGATTATTAAGATCCCCGTCTATCAATTTTGAAGAAATGTTATAGGGTTTTGCACCCTATAACATTCATAGACCGTACGTATTTATGCACAGTATAACATTTATAGACCGGAAGTGACCTTCCATAAAGTACGGTCAAAACTATTTCAAAATTTTAAATTTCTTTATTAATAACGAAGAGAGAGAATATATATCAAGCGATAATCGTTCCAAATAATATTTTTATTTTTTGCAACGTAATTAGATGGTAGCGAGAAAAGAAGTAAAAAGCTTTTTCTGAATCCTTTTTTTTTTCTTTAAGCAACCTGGTTTTAATCATTTCTCTTAAAATGTTACAACATGATGTTATTTTAAGTTAAATAAGTACATTAAGTAATATTTAAGGTTTTAGTTAAGTACAGAGTAATACAACACGAGCGTACAAGGAGGGAGGGGGTTCCAAAATCAGTGGTTTAATGGTACTTTATGTACTTTAAGGATGCCTCTTTATGTACTTTATAGATAGCCCCCTAAAGTGTTAGATGGAAACTAGTTCATATCAAAATTAAACATTCGAATGGAATTTTACAAAAAATAAAACCCCAAATCAAATCTTTTAAAATCTTTTTAAATATTTATTATCTGTGTTTCATGGCAATGCTTATATTAATGCATAAACAAGTATAGATATTCAAAGACTAAAAAAAATACTTCACAAATAAGTAATAAATAAGCAAGAAATAATCAACTTAAACATGTCTCATATTACGTTCCATAGGTTTTTTAGTTTTACAATAAATACAATTTAGTTTAAAATCTCAGGCATAAGTTTTCGTGGAGCTTTCATAATGAAGTACTCAGGTACCTGATCTTTAGACCAAAACAACTAGTAGATTGAATAATATGTCTGTGAAGATCTTCATTTGGGAAGATTCGCTCAATATGGGGATCTCCAACACCAGAATGCATAACAAAATCACAGTACAAACATTGCGTAACCAGAAGTTGATGTTGAAATTGGTAGTAATACATGTGTGACTTTTTTGAAATAAGTTTCTGATCTACAATGGAAAAACATTGTCTACTTATTATAGCTTTTAGTTTTTCATCACTTGAAAGCTTTATTATATCATTAACAGATTGACTTTTAAATATTTTCAAACACTTTATTTCAAAATACCACATAACTTCTTGTCATCATCATAAATAAGACCATCTGGAGTAGCATCTAAATGTGGATATTTTTGGTTGATCCAAATTCCACTGTTCACAACAACTTTATTTGTAATATTTGGTTTTTCATCTATGCCATATTTCATATCCATTGTTATATTATTTTCGGAAAACCAGAATCTTTTTTCAAGAAAAGTGAATAAAGAAATCTTCGAACAAGAATCTAATGATTCCCCTAAATTAACACATTTTTTGGATACAAATGCTGTTATACGAAACCATCTTGCTTGATGCCATGTTAAAGATTTGGCTTGATTAACTGTATCTGGTACACTGTATTTCACCAAAAATTATATTTTTTCTAAGAAATTTTTTACTATTTAATAACAAAGATTCTTCAAAATTTTGAACAAGTTCTCTATCATAAATAGTATCTTCATTAGATAAATGGAAATCATCATATTTAATCTGTAAGAGCATTTCCCACATGGATTGATTTTGACTGTTTTGCAATGAGATTAATTGAAGATCAGTAACAAAATGTGAAACAAATTTACAGTTTACGTCATAAGTAAACTGTGACATAATCACTTAAATACAAAAGAAGTGCAGTAACATGACAGCATCTGCTAATTTCGCTAGCTTTGCAATTAATTGCATGAAGTATATTTAATATATCCACTAGCATTGCTAATAGCTATAAAAATAAGAAGAGGTTTTTCAGACTTCATTGAATGATGAACATGTCTTCTAACAAAATAAATTTCACCTGCAGAAGAAAAATTATCTTGTATATTTTCAACAAATCCACTCTTTAAACGCAACCTTCCACTCTTTAAAAGCAGTAACAGTATCCTCACAATCAATCTCATCTATATCTTGCTGTAAGTCATCAACTGCTGGAGAGTAAGAAATATATGCATTGGAAACAGACTCAACAACAAAATAATAAACATGTCCATAATTAAAGTTAGAAGGTAAATTTCTGGAAGGAAACCGTTTCCATTCTTTAACAGGAAAAGATGAAGATGTATTTGTTGATTCTTTAAGGTTAGTTTATATAGACGCAGTTTTTTCATATTATACCATTTTCCTTCGTCCTCTTTATTAAAGAGGAGCTATAAACTTAAATCTTCTTGTCGATCTTAAAGACTTTAAAATCGACAGGAAGATTTAAGTTTATAGCTCTCTGGACTCTCAACACAAGTTCTTCTTTTCTCCCACTTTGTTTTAGCTTATGACACTCTAGTCACCTTTTAAGCTCATTTAAACTGCATTCCAATAGAATTTTAAGCAGTTTAGCACCAGGAACATCATCGTCAGTAAGAGAAATGCAGGCTAAAGTCCTACAGTTTACAGCCATTATTTGATTTGTTTGTCCGCAAGGAGTCTAGGCACTAGTTATGATAAATTTTCGTGACGTTTGCAAAACCCTACGCTTTTGAAAACGCATTTTTAATACAAATGTAAAAGGAACTTTAAATGTGAAAGGAGTTTCTTATTCTTGCGGCAAAAAAACCACGTGATCATTGCGTAATTAAAAAATAAAAGTATCTACCATTATGATATGGGGGGAAACAATTGCATTGATTTCAGTATAACACTACTTAAACGCTTTGAAAATGTCTTATGATTATTAAAAAAACTATCGAAAGAGGCTACTGAATGTTATCAAAATAAGTTAGATTTCATAGATAAGCTTTTTATACAACTAATAAATTTATTACAGGAAATTTTATATTAGGTTACATATTAAACGCTAATACTTTTAGTGTGTTTACTTAATTGAGAAACACACTAATACAGTAATAGTGTGTTTACTTAAACACATTAATAGTTTTTTTAAACACATAATACTTAATATAAATAATATAAAATACCTATGTCAATAAGTAATACATAAATTACACGGGGATTGCACTTGGAAGTCCGAAAAAAGAACCTCAAGGACAGACGATGACTGTTTATTTGCTTAATGACAACAACTTCAAACGAAACAATTACTTTACATTTTAATACTGATTACAATATGTAACAAAAAATGTAAAAAAGAAATTATAATATAAAATTTCTTTTTTAAATATGTCGGAATTAGACAGAACAATCTATTTTACCGGCTGAAGAGATTTTACTTGACTTTTTAGAACAAAATTTAGCGTTAAATTACAATTAATCTGTCCAAATATGCATAAAGGAATCATGGAGTTCAATTAGTTCATCATTTTGAAATTATTGCACAGTTTACAGACAGGTCAATAAATAAAACAAAAATACTACATATTCATTTCTAATAATATTTAAAAACTATATATTTATAACTATATATTTTGCTTTAAATTTTCCACAGTGTAATATCTATTCTGCATATTTTTAACATATGTGGAATAAATGTTATAAATAAAAATTATTTTTCACAGTATAATAATACAATGATCAAAATTACTAATTATAACAATTTGAATTATAACATTGTAACAATATTTATAAAGTTTATAGTAAATGGTATGAGGATTAACGATATTCCGTCTTGGATTTTAGAAAATGCTTAACATTAAGGACTTTTTAAATTCGTTCACGAAAACCAGTGACAACCGCAGAAACTCTACTAAAGAAAATGGAACCAATTTATGTTGAAAACATTATTTACACATTAATGTCTTTTGTATTATGCTAATGTGAAAAATAAAAAAGTAATTTAAAATGTGACCGAAGAAATAACAAAGAAGAAATTCGATTGATTGTTTTTGTGACCTAAGAACAACCCTAAAGATAAAAAATGCAACATTAAATATATGTTTTGGTTTAAAACATGATTTTTGGCTTTTAGTGAATGATTAGAAGTAGTGATAATCAAATCTAATAATCATTAATCTTGGGAACTTTGCTTTGAAAACTGCAGGAATAGTGCTAAACAAGTGATCTCGTTTTTGCATTTTGATTAAGCAATTTAACTTTAAATACATAATATCTATCCACTTCCAAAAATAATTTATGGCTGTTTGTTTTGCAATGTTGCATATGAAAGCAATATTTTCAAAGGTGTAATTATGGTATGTATAATTTAATTATACATACCATGATTTGATTATAGATTTCTTCCTTTGAATTTCTCCCATCGCTGACTTTTGCAATCAAATTAGTAAAAGTTTTTCCAAAACATCTAACTCTTAACCTGCTAATGTTACACACTTTTCTTTATACATGATAATGTTTGCATAACTAAATGGAGAATTTGTCTTTAATTTCAAATCTGATACTTCTAAACGAAGATTATATGTTTCTTCACATAAATTATTCATTTCTATGTATATTGCATCTCTTTCTGGATTCTCAATTGTTGTTTCTTAATTGTTGTTGTTGAATTTACTTGTGCACTCTGTTTTGATGAATCTGTTATCAAATTGAAACCAATGTCTTTGCTAATCAAATTAAAACCAATGTCTTCACTAAATTCAGTTGTTGTTTCTTGTTTGTTCAAGACACTAACATCCTCCACTGCAGTCAACGGATTGTCAATATTTATTTGTTCACTGACTTCATCAACTTGAGATTTATTGCAAAGACTTTTTTGTACACGATATTCTAAAAAAATATTTGTATGTTTTAGGTATATAGTAAATACAAACCAGGCATTAAAAAAAAAAAATGGTCTGATTCAACTATTTTATTAGCAAGCAAAAGTTGTAAATTTGATATTTCATATTAATAAAGTTTGTGCTCTACGAGCTATTAAACATTTTATCTATAAAAAAAAGCAATAAACGCATAATTTATAAATGCTTAGTTTTAATGCATAACAAAAATAAATTGCAACTATTACATAAACAGTTTTTACAAAAAAAATTTAAACAACAAGATAAACTATATACCAAGAGAATTGTTCAATCTGTTTATTCTCCTTTCATTTTGTGACAACAATCGGTTATGTCGGTGGGATGATTCCACAATATTTTTTTAGCACCGAACATATTCACTGATGGAATATAGTCAATATGCTTTTCAAAGTTCTCTTTTTTTCCTGAAAGTAAAAAATTACTTTACTATGGATACCAATAATATCTCCCAGACTTAGAAGAATATTCAGAAAAACTGGTTATAGAACTGTTTTTAAGTCAAATGCTAACCTAAAAACACTATTAACGTCTAGAAACAAATCAAAATTACCACGCAACAGCCAACCTGAAACCTATTTAATTAAGTGCAAATGCTCCAAAGTGTATGTCGGTGAATCGAAACTTCAAATAAGAACAAGGGTTCAACAACACCAAAATTTTTTGACTGAAGGCAAGTTAAAACAGTCTGCATTAGCTTTGCATAAAGTAAATTGCGATGAGGATATTGAATGGGATAGGGCAGAAACACTTGAAGTTGAGGATAAAAAATTTGAAAGAAAAGTCCGTGAAGCCTTGGAGATACAAAAACATCAATGTTCTCCAATGTACGGTGGTGTTAATTTGGACAATGGACAATATGAAAAAATGAAGTCCAAAAAATATATTTTTGGACTTCATTTTTTTCATATTTAAGTAAAAGAAGCCATTATAAAGGTGACGTCAAAATTAAAAAAAAATTTTTGTTGTTATTTAACGGTCACAATTTTGGGGTTCGGTGTCTTAAAAGCGAAACTTTTAAGAGCGAAAATTTTAAAAGCGAAGGTCGGGAAAGCGAAAAAGTTAAAAGCGAATGGGATGGGTTAAGCGAGAAAAAAAAATTTAATAACATTAGTAACATTATTTTTATATAAGTGAGTTAATATTTAAAAAGGAAAACGCAGTTGACTATTTATATTAAAATTGCTAATTTTCAAAGGTCATATATTCAAGACAAGAATAAGTATTTATATACTAGGTATTTATATACTAGGTATTTTTATAGAATTAGAGAAATCAATTAAAAGCATCGAACTCTCCATGGGGCTTTGACTAATTTAAATTTTAGCATCATTTAGGAGAGGAATAATTACACAGGTCAACAAAAAAAAAAATTTTTTCTGGTGCCGAGCAAACAATTTGTTTTTTGTATAGCATTTCTCATTTTGATTTCAAATATGCAACTCTTTTTTTACCATCACGTCAAGTTGTAAAGTTATTTAGGTTCAAATCTTATAAAAGTTGTAAAGTTATTTAGGTTCAAATCTTAGGTTCAAAGATTATAAAAAACATAAATAATTTTTCTTAAAATTTATTGACAAAAAAAATATGTGAAAAAATGATAAAGACTCTTAAAAAAATTTCAACAGAATGATATTCAGCAATAATACAAAAAATACTTATTTTTATTACAAATGAATAACATTTTTAAAATCTCTATGAAAATACGCTTCTTTTGAGACCTAGGTTGACATACTTTTGAATAACTTTTTTTTCGACAATATTAGGGGCTTTACCCTAAATACTTAAGATTTGAACCTAAATATCTTTACAACTTGACGTGATGGTAAAAAAAGAGTTGCATATTTGAAATCAAAATGAGAAATGCTATACAAATAACAAATTGTTTGCGCGGCACCAGAAAATTTTTTTTTTTTGTTGGCCTTTGTTATTAATAAATACTGGATTATTTTCTTTAAATTGTGTCATCTTAAAGGTGTAAATTGAAGTGAGTCAATTTCAGAAAAAAGTTCATAAAGTTTATACTTTATACAAGATAGAGTAAGGCGAAATTGAATTGTTTAGAATTTTGCTCCAAAACAAAGTGTAAAAGTTGAGATACCAATGATAAGAGGTGAAGTTTTTAGTTGTCTCCACACAAAAAATTTAGTTAGTTAGAAGTGGTTCTCTTTTATGTGCCATCATATCAGCCAGTTATATTTACTGGTGTATTATCTGCAAGATAAATTGAGTTTTTAATATTTGTGTTGAAAATAATATTGTTATCAGACATACACTTTAGTAAAATGAATAATAGCTCAAAGCCTGTGTCAAAAATGACTTTTATATGTTGTATTTATAAAGCCTGGTTTTTGACTTATAATATATAAGTCAAAAATCACAATATAAGTCTCTATAATATAGAGACTTATATTGTGACCATTATGTATGGCGTTATCTTGATCAATATTGTTACACTTGAAATATGTTGCTGTACCTTTTACGTATTTTTTTGGCTATTTTTTTATGATGTTGTTTTGATTTGATTTGTTCCTTAAACAGAAAGCTGCGCAGTATCTTTTTTTTCCTACATGTTCAATTTCAGCAATATATTTGTGTCAAAATTATTTATAATTCATTTTACAGGAGGTAGTGTAAGATTATTTTATTTTTGACTACTTTCTTATTTTGCAATGTGGTTGTTTTTATTTTTAGGACACTTTAAGGATATGATTTAATTAATAACTGGGTGGATTTTTTTTGGTTGATGCCTAAAAGATTTTTTGAAGACAGTTCTACATTATGCGTTTTATTGTAGAATAAAAACATGCCAATAATCCAAAAATTATTCCGCGTAATGTTTTTTGGATCGTTTGCATGTAAAATTAAAAATTCAGTCATTAATTGTGAAAAAGATTCTGCTTAAAGGAAAAAGGCTTATAAAGTGTGCTTGGCTAATTAGTTTAACAAGTTTCAATTGCGATGATTGACTGGTGAGAAACTTATTTACTTTTTATGCTTTAACTAAATAATTTGTTATTGTTAATAGTTATGTCATGAATTGCTTGTGACCTAAGAATAGTAAAGTTTTTAATCATTTGTATTACTTAGCATAAAGATTTAATTATTTTATCTACAGATTGGTTGGTAAAAGCCTTTATTATCTTATTTGTTTGCTGTCCAATATACTGTTATATGTTTTTGAGCTAGGTAAAATAGTTTTTAAAACATAAATTACTGCAGACTATAGATGAATCTAATTTTAGTTCACTTCTTGGGAAATTTTATATCATTTACTTTGTTTATTGTATTGCTAATTTTTTTATTACTAAAATAAGAATTTTTTTTGTAATAAAAAATTTAGCAATACAATAAACAAAGTGTAAAATAACATCCCAGCTAATGCAATACGTTGGGCTAACATTGAAAATCTTTTTTTTTTATCATCGTTATTTTCAACAAGGCTGCAAGCAACTACTACTTACAGAAAAGATGAAATTTATAGAGCAAGATAACGAATAACAGAAAAATTAATAGATTGTGAATTATATGAATCAGGAAAACAAGATGAAGCATGTGAAAAAAAAAGTTTAAGGAAAAAAACTAGACGAATAAGAATTTTGGGAGCACTTAGGAACAGTCATAGTAAAACAGTTAGAATTTATTGAATGATGAGTAACACAAGAATGAATTTTATTAAATGGCACAATAGACGCTAGCTCTTTAGAGCAGTGTCCATTGTAGTAATAATAAAAAATAGAAAGAGAAGCAACATTACGGTAATGTTATAATGGTTGGAGGTTGGCTGCAAGAGCAGCTCCTTGTTTGTTGCAAGAGCAGGTCAAGGTGCAAAAACAATTCATTTTTGCACCTTGTCTAAACGAGAAAGGACATCACTAGAAGATCCGCCCAAGATATGGCAAAAGTGTTCCATACAAGGGTGGATTTAGGATTTATAGAGATAAGATATTTATAGAGATGTTTGCATTGATGTATACTTATAAATTTAAAAACATCATAAGTTGACAATATATTCAAAGGCTGAATTTCAGCACAATTGTTATAAGCAAAAGGTCTTTGCACACTACCAATTTGGCATTTATACTTCAAGGGTTGTTTATTGTAAACACTTTTTTTTTTCTTTCTATGTTCTATTTATGTTTTTGTATAAAGCTAATTTAAAAAAAAGGTTCATAAGTTTAGAAGCTTTAATACAATAAAATAAGTTTTGACACTACTGTTCTGAACAAGAATAATTTATTAAACACATAAATTAAAATATCAACTATTTTTTTAACCTCTTATTCTTTACATAAAAATTGGCTTGAATGTAGAAATAAACACAGACCAATAATGACAGTGCTTTAGCTCATTCACCTAATTAAAAGACTCCAAAACACATATTGTATATTCAAAGCGCATTATTACTGAGTGCAAGGAATCTCAAAATTAAACACAAAATAAAGCAGATTTACTTAAGAACATTAAAATCTATCAACATTTGCCCCAAAACTACTCTTTAAAAAAAACATAGAACTTCAAAAACATACGTCGACAATATTTTTGTAAAAAATCAGCAAAGAACAATATGTAACCCAGCTAATCCGCAAATATATCAAATAGCAAGAGAAAATATTAACTTTAGGACTAAAATAGTCAGTGTATACATTAGTTTAAAAATAATTTTATAAAGAGAACATTATTTCTTATAACAGATCATAAGCATAAGCATAAGTGATCAACTTGATAAACATAAACTGATAAAAGCTTGCCTTAATTTACATAAATAGGAATATTTTTATATATTATTATCTACTAGATAATATTAAAAACTAACCTTCATGTCTCTTTTTTAAATACGTGTGTTGATATATTTGCCCTGGCTTTTAGTCTATGACTAAAAATTTAAACATCAATTGTTGAGGTTTAACTGTCACATCATTTCTAAAAGTATCAAGGGTAAACAGCCTAACTCACCATACCTAATCAAAATAAAAGCACATTATTAATTTGCATCTTTTTAATTTTAAGAACAATTTTTATTTAAACAAAGAAACAATCTTTTGCTTGAAATGTAATAAATATCAAAAAAGAAATTAAAATGAAATAATATATCAATAAGAAATTATCCAAGTCTATTTTTTATCAGATAACTTGTAGTGCAAAAATAATTTTTAATAATTTAATAATAATTTAATAATAATAACTGTGTACATGTACAATGACAATGTACGGAGCCTAGGTAATCTAGGCTTTAACAGCCAATTTATGTTAAAAATAAGCCCAACTTTGATTTAAATTGTTCAAGTGTTTTAGAATCTTTAATGTTTTGATCTAAATTATTCCAGCTGTTAATAACACGGTTTGTTAAGAAATAGTACCTCTTTGGATTTTTAATTAATTGTCTATGAAACCTCATATTGTGACCTTTCGTATTTGAAGTTATTAAATCTGGTGGGTATTCCAATGTTAAGTTATCTATTTTTTTTACTATTTTCAAAAGTTGGATTAAGTCATTACGTTCGCGTCTTTTTTCAAGAGTCGTTAATTTATAGTAGGTTAGTCTACTTTCATAGTTTTTCCCTTGAATTCATTTTATTGGTGTTGCTTTACGTTGTATCAATTCAATTTTTTTTATCTTGTTCTAAGTAAGGACACCACACTGAATTTGCGTAGTCTAGATACGGTCTTACAAGAGAGGTGTACAACAATTTAGATGCGTTTATGTCTAAGTTTTTAAATGAATGTTTTATTTTTCCTAACATTTTATTAGCTTTACCATATGCATAACTAACTTGACTAGACCATTTTAAGTCGTTTGAAATCATAATTCCTAAATCTTTTTCAATTTTTGTTTCTGGTAGTTCAACTCTATTTAGCACTGAATCATACATTGTGTATATATGCCTAGTATTTTTGCTACCTATATGCATGCGTTTACATTTGCTGACATTAAATTTTAATAGCCATAATTGTGACCATATTATTAATTTGTTTCGATCTGTTTGCGTCTTTTCTATGTCAGAAGATGATCTAATTATGTTAATTATTCTAACATCATCAGCATACATTTTACAGTTCGTTGATAACTCATTCGGTAAGTCGTTTATATAAACAATAAACATAAACGGACCCAAGACAGACCCTTGCGGTACTCCACTTGTAACTGGAGACCAATTTGAAAATCCGCCGTTGCAGAAGACACGTTGCACTCTGTTACTTACGAAATTTTTGTACCATCTAACTGCTTTTTTGTTAAATCCATAACTTTTTAGTTTAAGACACAATCTGTTGTAAGGCACGGAATCGAAAGCTTTTTTCATATCTAGGAAAATGATATCTACTGGTAAATTATCTTCCATTGCTTGAGTTATTAGATCCATAAATTCTATAAGGTTTGTACAACAGTTTTTTTTTTTAGAAAATCCATGTTGTTCCTTAGTCAAGAGATTGTTATTTTCTAAGTGCGACATAAATGTAGCTTATAAGATACGTTTCATTACTTTACTTATAACTGAAGTAAGTGCTACTGGTCGATAACTTGATGGTTCCGATTTATCTCCACTTTTAAATAATGGTGTTATATTAGCATTTAACCACATCGATTGAATTATTCCAGTGTCGTACGATTTATTAAAAATAAGTGATAAAGGAAGTGAAAACGCATCTGCGCAACACTTTAAAGAAAATGGGTGAACTCCATCTACTCCTGTACATTTATTTGGATTTAGTGACTTCAGGATTATATAAACTGTGTCTGGTGAAAATGTAGGGTCATCACAAATAATGTTTGTCCTATTTTTAAAGAATGGCATATTGTCACTAATTTCATTGGTGAAAACAGAGCTAAAATAGTTATTTAATGAATGCGCTATTGATAAATAATTTGTTTCAAGTTTGCCGTTTACATTTAATGCGTTAATTCCTTCTTTAACTTTTGATTTTTTGTTTATATATTCATAAATTGCTTTTGGGTTATTTTTGACGTTTAAGGCGATGGTTGTTTCATATAATTTAATTTGGTTCTTAATTTCTTTTTTTACTTTACTTCTAATTGATTTGTATTCTAATACATTTCCTTTGTTTAAAAAACGATTATGTAAACATTTTCTCCAGAGGTTTCTTTTCTTTCTAATTAACTTTTTTAAGTTAAGAGTTCATGGCGCTTTTGTTTTAACGACTCTCTTTGTAATTGTTGGAATGAAATATATAAGACCTTTATTGTAAATATCGACAAATTTGTTGTATGAAACATTAGCATCTAAATTTTTGAATTCAAGATGCCAGTCGTAGCTATTTAGCATATCGGAAAAGCCATATTTTTTTTTACTGTTTCACCTTTTACAACATCAGTCCAAAGTTCCTCGTTATCTTTTTCATAGTTACAATTGTTATCTTCTAACTTTTTTATTAATTCTTCTATTTTTTTTCAGTTAACTGGTCGTCTTTAGCTTTGATTGCTTTTTCTAAAGCTGATACTCTTTTTTCTAGAGCCTCAAAGTCAGCTTTTAATACCATAGTATTAAAAATTTATAAATTTTTTTTCCTCCTCAAAAACACGTCTTATCGCGTTAGAAGTGGAAGTCTAAAAAAAAAAAAAATTTATGGAAAATTTTATACTATTATATTTTGTCGCACTGTGACTACTACTCTCAGCTAAAATACCAAATAAATAAATAATTCTAAACTATATACAATAAGTTTTTTTTATTTATTCAATCTAATAAACTTTAACTGTAACTATAACTCTTAGCTAGAATACCAAATATATAAATAATTCTAAACGATAACTATAATTATACAGCTTGCTTCAACTGTTACAACATTAAATTCCCCTATGATAGTGGCAATCACAGAAACTTGGTTCAGTGATTACTCCAGCTTCCAATTACCAAATTACAATCTTTTTAACAACAACACACCTGATTCATATGGTGGCGTTGCAGTTTATATACGACAAGATATACAAGCATCCTACTTTAATGCAATTGAGCTTCATAGTAAAATGCTAGGCCAGTTATGGTGTATAATATTTCACAAAAGTAAAAAATTCCTTTTTGGATGTATTTATCGAGAGCCATCTGCAAGCTTAGAACTCAACAGAACAATTAGTTTCTGCTGCACAAAAAAAAGGTATGGAGTTACAAATAATTGGTGATTTCAATCACCCTGAAATACAGTGGACAGCAGCTGGTGGCAGCACTAAGAAAAATGCAACAATGTCGAGCACTGATTTTTTGGAATCTCTTAACACTGCAGCTCTTGCACAGCATGTCACGAAACCTACTTTTGGCAATAATACTCTTGACCTGGTGCTAACTGACTGCCCCTCCAGAATTATAGAACTCATTATTGGTCCATCTCTTGGCATCTCAATCAAAAATAATTTCCATTGCACTCTTATATGGAGTTTCCTGCTTGAACCATCAATCTCACCAACCAGGGTGTTTTTACTAACTAAACCAAACTATGGTAGAAGCGACTATAAAAATTTAAACAAATTTTTTGCAGATGCAGAATGGAGGAACCAACTTGAAAAGTTCAAAAACAATCCCATTATGATAAACCAACTCATTGAATTTCGATATAAAGAAGGATTAGTTAAATATGTAAAAATTTTATGCCTGTTGTAAACCAAAATGGTTTACAACAGGCATTAAAAATCTAACAAAGAAGAAATTTAACCTTTGGTCAAAACTGCTAGCTAGCTCATCCATTACTCATCTATCTATCAGCCCACTCTACAAAGCAACTTGCTAGCAGTTAAAAAAAGACATAGTTGCTGCACGAAAAAGTCATGAATCAAAACTTGTCTCACTTTCAATATATAACCCAAAAGTTGTATACAACTATATTTTCAGTCAAAAAAAAGCAAAGTTTAATGTTCCCTCTTTGATAAAAGACGGCATGGAGCTAACAAAATTGCTTGAAAAAGCAGAATGTCTTTGTCTTGTTTCAGTCTGCTTTTTCAAAAATTGACCACAAAAAAAAGTGCAAAATACCTATATAGGTCCACTGCAAATCCACGACAACAATGTTTGCTGTGAAAGTTTCAATATGCAGTCATTTATTTATTGACATGTATTTTTAGGGTTCCCAATCCTCCTCAAAAACCTTAAATATCCTTGGAAAAAAATCCTCCTTAAAAGTCCTTAAATAACCTTAAAAATGTTAAAATTTGACTGCTCTCCTTAATTTACTTTTCTATAAATTTTATTTTACTTATTAATTAATAATTTATTTATAAACATATATATGTATTGGTCGAATACATGTTTGTCTTTAGTAATATCATGCTACATTTTTGTTTTGTATTTCAAAAACTCACATTACATTTATATGTATTTAAATATCCATTTAGAAGTCTATAATTGATGTGTTTGAAGTTTTTGTATTTAATTTTGTATTAAATTAAAGAAATTTGATTTGATTAAATGTATTTTACCCTAAACATGATTTTTATTTTTGCCTTCGCTTTTAAAAAAATAGAACATTGTTTTAAGCTATGGTTTATTTTATGTAATGTTTAATGTAATATAGTTTATTTTATAATTAAACATAAAATTTTATTATGTATGTAACTCTATTTTTTGAGTTAATTTTTATACAATATTTCAAGGGAGTTGTCAAGTATAGTATATATAGTATATATAAGTATAGTATAGTTAATCCGGAAGAAAAAAAAAGAAAGTCTTTTAGAAAAATAGTGGGGGGGGGGGGGGGGGTGGGGGAGGGCACATGCCCACCTTGGTGTTGTCAGCCCTGAATCAGGAAAGTTTTTTTTTTAGTTTTTTTTAACATTTGAAAAATTGATGAATCTTTTGTTTTTATGTAATCAAGATGATAATCGTTGCACAATTTGTTCAGATTTTGCAATTCTTGATTGAATCTAGAGTATCCAATACCGGTCAAAAAATCAATACCGGTATTCCGGTATTATAAAAATATAATACAGGAATACCGGTATTAAAACCGGTATTAAATATTTTAAATTTTTAAAGCAAAGTAAATAAATTTAAGAATCACAAAAACTTGAAATGAATGCAAATTTATTGATCTATTTGGTAGAACCTTTATCTTTTATTCCATGAAAGTAACCGCCTAAAAAACATAGAGCATCCAGAGTTTTGTCGTTTATTCTGCCCCCCAACTTATTTAAACTAATACCGACAGTAGAAAATGTTCCTTCGGATTCAACGCTAGTTGGTCGAATTGTTAAAAGAAGATCATAAACCTGTTGGAGATATTTTCCTCGCACACCTTCATCTTCGAAGAGACTCATTTCTTTTTTTAGATACTTGATTATATCACCAGCGCGTTGTGGTTGTTTCCCGACAACTTATAGTTTATTTGTTTACAAATGGCCTTGTACATGTCTTTTTTCATTGAATTTTTTTTCTTCGTCAATCTCAACTTCGCTAACTTCATAGTGAAGAATTTCCCGGGCTCGTTCTTCAACAGCAGTGCTTTGATTACGGCCAACAGCAATGCTTTGATGTGCGGCCGTGGCGCAGTGGTTAGAGCGCTTGTTTTATAAGCAGTAGATCCAGGTTCGAAACGAACTCTGGAAAAATTTTTGCGTTACGGCAAGGAAGGAGGCGTGAACTTCCCGGTTAAATGCACTTCCGCGGTGCTCTGTGACAAGTCCGTTAGGACTTCTTGGGGCACCTAAAAAATAAAAAAATAAAAAGAATTCCAAAGTCCCTTCTGGTTTACAATGCCGAAAAGTGAATTGAGATTACTCGCTTTCGATGCACGTGGAAAGTTAAAACTTAATAAGTTTGAGTTTCTAATACCATCTTCTAGAACTTTATGCAGATAAGAAACTAAATCGGACAACTGCGTTTTTCTTGCAATAATACGTTGTTTGGAAGCACTCATAAATTCTATGCTCAATGATGACTTAATTTCACATAGCCTGTCAAACATAAATTTCAATGCTTTACCGGCAAAAGTACTGTGATAGTAGCTGTAACTGTTTCAAAATCAGTTTCTGTAAAGTTTATTTCAAGTTTTAAATCTATATCTGATTTTTGAATGCATGACTTTAATTTGTAAAAACGTTAGAGCATTGCTAACAAGCTATTCCATCTAGTTTTGGAATCTGCAATTAAGAAGTATTCCTTGCGAAGTTCGGGCTTTACATAATTCTGTAGTACCTCATTTTTTAATGGTGAATGTTTGAATATTTGCACAATTTTCCTTACTTTTTGTATAAGTGTACCAATTTGGCTATGTGTTATTTCTGTATCTTGTTCTTGTATATCGTAGTCCATCACTAATCCTTTCTCGTATACATTTGAAATATTTTCAAAGGCACCATAGTTTTCGTGCTCTTCGGCATCTGAATATGAGTCGAAGTCTATTGATTCATTCGAGCAAAAGGTTCTTTCTTCAGTTGAAGTTTTCTTAATATTACATCATGCTTTTTTTTTAAATGTGTATGAAGGCTGCTTGTTGAGCCACCTGCTGTTTTTATAATTTTTGCGCACTTGTTACACTTTGCACTATGCCCTTTATCACCTTTGAGAAAGAAAAACCAAACAGAATATTTACCTCCGCCTTTTGAATGCTCAATAAACTTTTTAATTTCACTCTCCATCGCACAGAAGGCCAGAATTCACTTTTACTGGACAAAATTTATAACTAATTTAATATTAGAGCTATATTCACTAAAATTAGTATGAGTACTAATATGATGTCTGCGCTTTTTATGCAGGTAATATTTTTTTATTTTGTTGCTATGGATACCTTTATTTTGCTTAGCAACAATCTATTTTTGTTATCTGAAGATATTTTATAAGTGCTATATTCACTAAATTTGGCACGAGTACCAATATGAGATCACACTTCTAACAAAAGTGATAATTTTTTAAATTTAGTTGCTATGGATACTTATATTGTTTAAGTAATTGTTAAACATCTGAAGAAAATGCTTTATGATTTGTTTGGTGTGATGTTGATTTACGCAGTGATGAAATAACAGGATCACTGGAAACTAGGAGTCTATTGATAAGATCAGTATTTGTTGCTCTTCTGGATGTTTTTCGGATGAAATTTTCGCGATAAGATTTGAAGTCTTTATTTTTAGCCTCTAAAGCTTCCTCTGACATAAGCCGAATGGATAATGTAAGGCTTTTAATTATGTCATGTACATGTATCTATTTTTTATGAACTGATTGAGCCATGTAATACCATGGATAAAGGGACACATATAGTCTAACAGCGTCAAAACAATAATCTTTAAATTTTAAGCAGTCTATTTCATATCCTGAAGAGAGCTTTACCAAGATAATGTAAAGTCTGAATATAAGGTTTTGATCAATACCCAGAATTTCAGCTGTTTGTTTATATGCTGCAAAAGCACGCCTTGAGGTATTGCCATCATTGCTTGTTCCAGAACCAACACGTTTAGGGAAATCAACAACAAGTCCCATTTTGTTCATAAAATTAGTCTGAATCTTTTGTTTAGCTACAGATGCCTTTTCTTTTTGTTCTTTAGATCTTGCTTGCCACTTTTTGTTTCTTTTTTATATGCAAACTGCAATAACATCTCAAAAAATCGAATCCATGCATGAAAACTGAAAGACCATCTTTGAACTCTCTGTAAGTTCAATAAAATAAATATTGCATTAAAACATTGCTCCACAATACGAGCATGAAAACAAATTCAATTGTTCCCATTTGATTTGCAATACAATCAGCATCGCGCCTGGTTTCACTTTTTGAGAGGGATCTTCAGCAATCTCATTCAGTGCTGTCAAAATTGCTTTAAAAGAATTAATAACTGCTTTGGTCGCATTTGCGTGAGCCTCCCAACGCGTTTTTGATAACGATTTGAGTACTTTTTTGTTCCCGATGTGTTGATTTAAGACATCCCAACGATGCGTCCAGAATGATTTTGACACTATTGTGGACCACGGTTAATCCATCTTTATTAAAATTACCTCACTTTCCAGGATTGGTTGAACGACAATCCTTCTCAATAGTAGATTTATTTCCGCAAGTAAGAGGATCAGATCTAACTATGTGTTGCTCAAGATCATTCGAACAGCTATCATTCTAAGGGTTTGATACATTTTGATGAACAAGAGAACCGCTGCTGTCGAAATGACGAATTTTATCTGTTTGTGATTGAACCTGCAAACTTTACCAACACTACTATATATATGCATTTCAAAATGAATTTGATGAAACATACAATAAGTAATAGTTAATTTCATTACTAACATTTTCAATTTTTTCACTGAGTGATAGAGATGGTAGAACAGATTCTTGGAAAAATGAAGTTAACTTCGGAATTTTTGCTAAATCAGCAGCATAATTGATTTTTTTTTCCTTCTTTTGTTTGAACCACTTAGGTAAGATCGCAGCATGATTTAATCTATGATAATGCACAAATAAAAACTGTCAATTTTCATATTAAATTATAAATTGAAAATGTTCCAATAAAACCCGGCTAAATCAGAAAATTAGATACAAAAGATCATCAGTTAAATAAGTTTATTTGTGTAAACATGAAGAATGAAACTAACAATTACCTTCTTTAAAAAACTTACAATGGGTTATTGTTATTGTTGCAATGGATTATTGTTATGATTAATATGAAACTACATTTAAGTCTAAACTCACAACCGCTGCAATCAACTTTTCGTGCTCAGTTTAAAAATTTGAACAAAGAATAATAATAGACAATAAAAATTTTTTTTTAACAATACTAAGGATAAAATAAAAAACAATTAATATAAAGTTATAATAGCAATAACGGTAATAACAGCCAGAGGCGTAGGTACCGGGTAGCAGTTGGAGCAAATGCTCGAAGCGCACAAATTATTAGGACGCAAAAATTTTTTTGCACTTTTTTTAGATTAGCTTGGAAAAATTTACAAAGATCTAGTCATTTCACAAGCAAACGCAGTCAGAAAGTCTGCTAGCAACCCCAATCCAATTTATGTAATGACTTATATTGCATGAATACCGTGCGAGACATTATCCTCTACACAGGAGAGCATAGTTTTTAATGAAATACCTCGTAAATAACTTAAAGTTATCCAATCACACTCCATTTTTTTAAATTACGATCCAATTATATATTTTTTTAAAAGTCATAAAAACAAAGCATTTAAAATAAAAGAATAAAAGTTCTAAAAAATTTTGTGATTTTCGAAGCAACTGTTGTTCAATGTCTAGATTAGAATTGAATTAATAAATGTCTAGATTAGATTTTATAAATATTATTTATAAAAATTATTAATTGTCTAGATTAGATTAACAATTATTAGTATATTTGCCGGATTTACAAACAGATATTTCTTATATTTAAAATATTGCTCCAACAAGCAGATAATCTATTTGTTATCCACAAAAGTACTTGAACAATTAAATGACATCTTGGAAATTTAATATAAGTTCTTCGTCAAAATAATGGTTTTTAGGAATGTAATAAACCTATTGCTTAAGAAAGTGAGGGAGAAAAAAAAAAAGAAGAAAATATGAATCAAACTTGTGTGACTTAAATAAGCAGTATATGTACACACGGAATATAAAATTTTATTCAGCAGATTTTATGAACTTCTCTTGATAATTTTAATGTGGGTTGAATTGATGTTTATATTTTTGTAATTGAGGAGAATTTTGCTAAACAAATCTAATTTTAATTTTTGTGAAATTGAGTTTGGGTAACTTAAATTAAATTAGGGATAACAGGTAGTAAGTACCGGCATTACCGCACCGGCGGTAAAAAATTTCGGTAAAATACGATAATACGCGTAATACGTATTTTAACCGCACTGCAGTGCATATTACGCATATTACGCATATTACGCATTTTATAAACGCATATTACGCATTTTACCACAGTGCACTGTGGTAAAATGCGTAATATGCGTTTTTAACGTATGCAGTAAAAATACGTATTACGCATTTTTACGCTTTCTTATTACAAAAGACGGTAAAACTGCTTAAAACGGGTAAAACAGCGTAAAAGTGGGTAATTCCGATAATTTGTGATAAAAGTTAGTAAAAGCGGTAATTATTATGGTAAAATAGCGTAAAAAAGTCAGATAGTTGTAAATAATTAATTACCTTCTAAAATTAAACTAGCCTCCAATATAAACTTGACTGAAGTCAAGAAAGACAAACAGTCTCAAAGTTCTTACTTCAGTGATCTGATTAGTAAACCAAAACCACTACCAAATCAAACCATCTTGAAAAAACTATGTCTCTTTGGAATTATATTACCAAGCTTGACAGAGAAGAGGATAACATCTCTGGCTCTGGCAGAAAATCAGGATTTGCTGAGTGCAATAAGAGCAAAAAATGATTAAGCTGTCTCAAGGTATTACGATTGGAGTTAAAGCTCACTTAAAGTAAGTGTTTTACTCTTACTATAATTTTGTATATTTTAAACCACTGATCTCAAATTATAACTGGATAGCGCATTCTATTGTTTTTTTGGAAAAAAAATGTTCGGTATACTTTTTAAGTGCAATTTACGATTAAATTAGTTTTTATCTCTAATTTATGTACCTTTTAGTTCTTAGTTACCCGATGCAGTGTGTTAGAAGGTTGATAACATAACTGCATGGTAAGCGGCAGTGGTGTCAACCTACAATTTTGAAAAATTATATATTTTCAATAACACAACATGCAGTTGTGTTACTAACCTTCTAGCACAAACATTGGGTAGTTAAGAACTTAAATCTACATAAATTATAAAGCAAATGCAAATCATTTTAAATTTGAGATTTCTGCACAAGCAAACTTTTTCTTCGCTACTATTAAATAAACTAAAATTAAAACTCGTACTTAGTTTTTCTAAGAATTTGTTACTAAATATTTATTTTAAAAAACAAAAAACAGTAAGTAAATATACAACAAGTTATTGCAAAAATATGTTTTGTTAAATAAAAAAATACTTATATTTGAAACTTATGTAAATATGTAATACTCCGTTATTTTTATGAAAAAAATCTTATGCTAAACAAAAAAATATTTTTTTATTTGAAACTTATCAATATTTGAGCTTGAGATATAAAACTTAAGATATAAAACTCCTTATATCCGCCGCAATCAAAAACTTTTCTTGAGGTTCATGCGTTTATTTTTTATGAACTATCTACCACTGAAATGAGTATTTTCAGTAGGAGGTAGGACGGTTAATGATTTTAGGCATAATGTAGAACCAGAAAACACTAGCATGTTAGTTTTTGTGAGTCAAAATTACGCAAGGGTTCCTTCTAACTTCAGTGATTGGGAAAAAACTTGCGAAGATGAGCCATATGAATTACCACATGTCACACCACCAACTAAGAAGACTTACCAACAGGGAAAATCTCATAGTCAAACTGAAACAAAAAAAGAGATGCAGCAGAAAAGACTTCTTTCAACTCTATCAGATACTCAAACTGGATATCAGATACTATTTTACGCAAAATTACCGCGGTAATTACGTATTTTTACGCATTTTTATCGACGGTGCGGTAACGCCGATTCTTGACAAGTAGAAGATCAGGAAAATATCCGGAAAAAGTTAGAAAAATTCACATTATAAATATTGGTCGACACCCTGATAGTATAAAGGTATACAAGAAACGATTATTTTACCTGTATCATGATTTTTGTTATGATTACTTCTTGGGAGTTGAAAGAGTTGTTAGAAATCAATCGAATCAACTTTTAAGAAAGTAATTTATCAAATTACATCTTTTAAAAGCTTTCAAATCACATTTTTAAAACTTCCTATTTTCAAATTGCAAAGCCGCCATTATAACTAAAGGTTGGAATATTTATACTAGAAACACTGTAACACTATTTAAAACTATTTTCGGCTTCGTATTCGTTTTCCAGTTTGTCTAACATATCTCTCCAGCTTATCTAACATAGCTCTTTGAATAAATGCGAGTCCGGTACACGTTTTGATTAATCTGTTCCAGTGGTCATGGTAATTGAAATTACGTTATTTAAACGTTTAAAAGACGATAAAATAGGTCTTTATTGTGTCCCCCATTGAGTAAATTAGCATTGAAAAAAAGCGAACGACGTTTCAAATTTGAGGTGTATTATAAAGTAATGGACATAATGATTAATCATTTAACTATTAGATTTGAACCCATTCGACAACTATGTACACTTTTTAAGTGCCTATCACCTACATATCTTGTGGCGTCATCTGATAAAGATATTCTGGAAGAATTAGAGTTGTTACAATCGGAATATCCCTCCGACATTTCACTTTTTTTGGCCTTAATTGCTTCGATTTAAAGTTTTTTTCAAAAGTAGACATTAGAAAAATAGGAGGTTTTTCTATTCCATATTGAATATAACCTAGGGATGTACCGGAATTCCGGCCGAAATTTATGTCTTTTATATCGATTTGCTTCTGGCTGGAATAGAAAATTTTTATTTATTAATATTATTTTTTTTATGACATGTGAAACAGGCTATGTAAATAAATCAAAATATCATTATTCTACAGAGCAATGAAGAATTATAGGTAAACATAGGTAAAAAATACAAATGTAATTTTTGCAAACGTATTTGCAGTACTACTATTTATGCAAATAAAATTACATTTTTTACTTAGGTTTTTTGTATTTTTTACCTAGGTTTATCTTTAGTTCTTCATTGTTCTGTAGGATAATGATTTTTTGATTTATTTACACAGCTTGTGTCACATGTCATAAAAAAAAAAAAGTAAAAAAATTTTTTTTAATTCCAGCCAGAAGCAGATTGATACATAAGACACAAATTCTGGCCGGAATTCCGGTACATCCCTAATATAACCCCAATAATATTAACACTATTTTTATTTAACTTTTCTGAACTAACTTTGAGAAAAAAGGGAGCGCACCAATTTCACTTGCTCCAAGCACTAAATATGTAGCTACGCCATTGATGACAGCAAAGTAAATAAATTTCAAAGTAGTTCTTAAAATGACTAGTTTGCAATTTATTTACTTAAAAATTATTTATTAAAACATAAATAAATTTCAAAGTATACTTTGAAATTTATTCATTTCACTTTTCCTAAACATTCTGGAAGTTTTTAAGTCTCTACATATGAGAACGTAAAAAACTTAAAGATACGCTGCTTAATTGCAGGATTACCTTGCACAGAAGTATTTTAAGTATTTTTATAAATAAAGTGAAATAATAATGAACATATATGTTTAAATCGCTTTTTTTGCATTTTTAATTAATCAACAATATAGTATTATATTAAAATATTATTCAAATTAAAAAATACGCTTTTTAAAATTTTTTGGAGCCCCTAATTATATGAGGCCTCTAGGCCATGGCCTAGTCGGGCCAATTGAGTAATCCAGCACTGGACGTAAACTTGAAATTAAGTAACGTTAAAACATAATAAAACATTTATCAAGTTAGAATTTTACTTGAAAATTGCATTGCGGCAACATCTCACTAATTTTGATCTATAGCATTCATTTCCGTCACAAAAAATTATTATATAGTTTTATATAGTAAAATTTGCGTTAATTACCGTGCTAGCGTAGCCGAAATGATAGCGCACCGACCTTCTGAAAAGATGTTGTTCGAGTCCTTCCACTTACGTCAACTCTTTTTTCAATTTTCTTTTGATTATTTTAAAATACAAAATCAAATCAAATGTATTCTAAAATAGATTTTATATTTCATGGAATATTTACATATAGTACAAGTACTAATTTTAAGTAAACACCATAATAAGAAACTAAAACACCAAACTAAAAAACCAAAAACAAAAAAAATGTAAAACAGTACAATACTTAAACAAAAACTTTATGGAATAATAATTAAGTAAGAAGTACTTTTGAAAAATACTTTTGAAGTTTTATAGAGATTATATACAAACATATGTAGTGATATTATACACTTTAATAAACGAAAAGATTTTTAAAAAAGCTAAAAATTCTAAAAACATCAAAAAATGGGGGAAAGGAGGGAGGGGGGGAAGGAGGAAGGGAGGAGGGGGAGGGGGATTTGACGCTTATGTGTCATGATTGAGATACTTATGCTATTAATGTGCTCATGTCATTAGTCCTAATAAGCTGCGGATGGTTTGAAAATTAAAAAATTTTTAATTGCAAGTAAAGTACTTTTTAAAACCCTGAAAAACCAACAATATAAAACCAATTTTAAAAAAAAGGCAAATATTTTAACGACATTAATTTAAAAACTAGTTAACACCTTTAACTTTTTAAATGAATTTCTAAACGTCTTGTTTATCTTAAGGTTTGTTAATAAAAATGTCAAAAACTAAAAAAAATGAAGATCGCGAAAGAAAAATTAAACTTTGTATTGAGGCTATCAATATTAAGATGTTATTGAGCAGCCGCTTTAGGCTGATTCTAATAAATGAGATTTCTTCTGGTTAAAAGCGGTTAAGTGACAGAAACAGACAGTGACATTAAAGGTTTTTTTTTAACTGATTACAAAAAAAAAAAAAAAAAAAATGGAAAGCAGGATCTAATAAATAGATAATGCACACTCTGTACCAACACAATGTTACCCTTACATTAAAACATAAAAGTAATTTTAAATTTTAAAAATCTTTTTGCTTAATTCAAAGCCACTTGGTGTAGTTAAGGCGATTTACAAATTATTCGTACTCTTTTATTTGAAATTAGGTTTTGTCAGCATATTATGTCCAAAAAAGATCTTTAATGTTATTTTTTTTTTGCTTCAGGTTTTTGTAATATTTAAAGAAACTTTTCTTTATTTTATATAATTTTCAAAACCTTTATATATATATATATATATATATATATATATATATATATATATATATATATATATATACATATATATACATTTATTATTTATTATTTGCGAATATTGGTTAAGTATTTTGCTGCGGTTTTAAAATTTATAAATTTACTAAACCTTACTGCAAGCCTTTCTCCCCTTAAGCGACTTTCTTTAACTTTTGCATATAATTTTTTTCTGTTACTTAAAACTTCTGTTATTTAACTTCTGCAAATAACAATTGTTATTTGCAGAAGTTAAATAACAGAATAAGGAAGCTTTTGTGCTGGAAATATTTGCATTTTCCGTTTGTAGCCAAGTTTCATTATGACTTTCAGGTAACCCGTCTATCCTTAGGGTATTTTTTCTTGAACGATCTTCAATATTTCTTTGTTGGTTTTTTATAAGTTGAATACAATCGATTTCTCACTCAAAACTTTTGTGACAAGCCTCGACTTTTTGGCCGATAAGATTTTCTAGAAAATTTAAACTTTCTTTAGTTTTTGTAATATTTAAAGAAACTTTTATTTTATTTTACCTATAATATTTAGAATATTTTCAAATCGATTAAGTCGGTTGCTAATTATTTTTATAATTCCACTTACAATATCGAGCACATCTTTTTTCTTGTTGTTTGAATAACGCTTCAGTTTGATTTTCCATTTCTTTCTTTAATTCCATAAACATTTCTTTCATCATTTTTTTATTTTAGATGTAATTACCATAATTATTAATAAAAAATATTATTAAAACAACAAATAATACTGATGATATTTAAAGATTAAATTTAAAAATATTTGACGAAGCAGTTTAAAACGCATCCGTTTGCTACGCAAGTTGTTGAAAAATAGCTTTTGTTAATCGAATGACATTTTAGGAGTATTTGTTATGAAAACCTATATTTATTTATAAAACTTGTATTCACTTAGAAGATCAGTAAATAGTTTGAATTTAATTAAGTTAATTAAACGTATTTAAGCTATAAAAACATATATAAATATATTTAGTATGTCGTTTTTCATAAGTTTTTTTATGTTTCATAGGTTTTTTCAAAAGTATTTGATTCGAAAAAAATTTTAACTTGTTTTAATATTTCAAAAAAAAAAAAAAAAAGTTTAAACTGTTAGTATATATTGATACTGAAGATAACATTTGATTACATACACTTTTATATTTTAAAATGTTTTTTTTTGTTTGTTTTTTATTCAATTTTCAGCTTGCAAAAGTCTCTGCTTTAGAAGTATTACTCGCGAAAGAAGTATTACTTCAGAAGTATTACTTAAGAAGTATTTAGAAGTATTACTTTTAGAAGTATTACTTCTACAATTTTAAATTGTAGAAGTAATACTTTTAAAAGTAATACTTCTAAATACTATTTTATTTTCGGTACGAAAAGAAATTAAATTCTGATTGTCAATATTCTTTTTAAAAGATTTTATTTTCCAGAATTGTTCGAAATCTTCCAGTTTACAACCCTAGTTTATCCAAACAATAAAGCTCGTATAATTCGTTAAAAGCTGTATGAAATTTTTCTACAGCTTTTAACTCTTAACTCGTTTAAACAAATAGGATAAAATAATGTAACATGGGTGTATTGTTAAAATTGTTTGTTTGTCGTTTCATGCAGTATATATAATATTCAAAACATAATTATTCAGTATCATACAGTATATATAATATTCAAAACATAATTATTCAGTATCATACAGTATATATAATATTCAAAACGTAAAATGCGTTTAAAATAAAATGTGTTTAATGATCTATAAATGGGGTAGGAACTAATGGGGTATGAACTGTAAAGCTCGAAAATAACTAATCCAGTTTGTTTACCGGCTCTATCGTGACAATACGTCGCACCCTTCAAACATTCTACAAAGCGTAAATAAAAAAATAAAAAAACGTTTATAAAGCTTGTCACTAATCTTACTAAGAATAATCAATGAACAAAATTGATATGGTGTAGTTTTATCCGGCATGCAGATACGATGAAGGGGTAAAAACGGTGGAAAACAAAATAAATTTCAACTAAAAATATTATATATATATATATATATATATATATATATATATATATATATAAATATATATATATATATATATATATATATATATATATATATATATATATATATATATATATATATATATATATATATATATATATATATATATATATATATATATATATATATATATATGACAAACATAAAAAGTAAACCAAAGAGAAAAAAAATGCCTGTTTTTACCTTTTTTTTTACTCCTGATTTTTGATATTTGTCAATTTTTTTTTCATTTTTAATGACAAATAATATTTGATTTGTTTTCAAGTATACAAGAACAATTCACAGACTTTTTAGTTGTCCTACAAAAGCCTCAAAACTTGTTGACCTTTTTTTCAAATTGCAGTGTGTTTTGAAATATTTGATATGTAATGTGTGCATATTTTATGTTTGCATTAATTGTTTTATGGATCTCCACTATACCTTTATGTTTTTTTTTTTTTTTTAATACTTGAGAAATATAACTTACATATACAATAAGTTAAATGCATCAATTAAAAAAGATTCTCCATAAATTATAGCCTTAGTTTAATAGAAACTTTTATTAAAACAGTTAAACTTCGTATTAAAAAAGAATCAATATTTTTTTGCAGAAAATCTTATGTTTATATACATAAATAAAAATGTTAAGAATAGATGAAATAGATAAAAGCTTAACTTGGAAATGCCATATAAATGATTTACCAATTGAACTAAACGTATCCAATGCTATCTTATCTAAACTAAGATATTATGTTGATGAAAACGCTTTAAAATCTATTTATTTCGCTTTATTCAACTCTCACCTAACATATTGCTGCCTATCATGGGGGAAAAAGTCACCTATTTTTAAACAACAAAATATAATTAAAAAAAAAGCCATAAAAATAATTAAATTCCTTCCTTATAATTCTCATACTAAGAATTCTCACAAAGACTTTTAAATCTTAAGTTTTTATGACCATTAAAGTTGATAATTGCTTGTTTGCACATGGCTGCCTAAATAATCACTAGATATTGTATTTTTTGACTTTGCATGTGCATTTGAATTAGTGCAGCATGCAAGTCTTATTGAAAAACTGAGCAAATATGGTATAGCAGGTCATCTACTTGCTTGGATTTAATCATTTTTAACAAATCGACGGCAATGAGTTGTTCTAGCAACATATTATCAAGATGGGCACCAGTGTCTAGTGGTGTTATCCAAGGATCTGTGCTATCACCAACTCTATTTGGAGAATACTCCATCTGGGAGGCGATCTTCATAAATGACCTCCCAGACGGCATTAAGTCTTGTTGCAAAATGTTTACAGGCAACTAAACTAATAGCACCAATCCGGCCAGAAAAAATAAAGAACTTGACACTAAAGCCTTCAAGGTGATCTCAGCAAGACAACTGATTGGTGCAACACATTGGATAAGCAAACAAATCAGCAATATGCTTGATCATTTGCAAAACAAGACCTAACAATAAGGGTAGTAGAAATAGACCTAGGAGTCATAATAAGTCAGGAACTTAAACCAGAAAAACAAGTAAATAAAGCTGCGTCAGCTCCAAATAAAATTCTCAATCTGTTGAAAAATACTTTTAAATCGCGAGAGCCAATGCTGTGGAAGAAACTCTATATAGCATGTGTCAGACCACATTTGGGATATGCAGTATGCACTTGGTCACTATCAACAAAAAAGGACCAAAAAACACTTGAAAAAGTTCAGCGATGAGCCACCAAGATTGGACACGAAATGAGATAACATAGCTACGAAGAAAGGCTAGTTAAACTCAACCTAACTAATCTGACTGTGTGCTGAAAAAGAGGCAACCTCATTCAAAAATTTAAAATCATAAAAGAAATCAACAAAGTGAAATGGTGTTATCAACAATCACAAGAGAACCAAGAGCTGGTTGTAGAGGACATAGTTGCTATAGTGGCTTATCCATGGATGGGCAAATCTGGTGATATTTACATAAACTTGAACAAGTTTTTTTGTAGATCTTCTTTATACTAAGCCACTTTTATTTGACTGGATGTGTGGCTTGGTGCATTTTACTGTTGAAAATTTGTTGTTTTATAAAATGTCATGCTAGAGAGCAGTTTTTCTTTTAGAATTTCCATATACATATTTGGTATTAAATATAGTCTTTACTTTCAGTAAAGTGCAAGATCAGTTTGTCATGTTTTGCAAGTTAGGTGTGAAACAGCATTTTTATATTGTTTTTCTTCCTTGATTCCAAATGATGAAATCTCAAAATTTTTCTCAATAATATATTTGACCTGTTTTACCTATCTTTCAGTCATTTTCTTTGGTTTACTGCTTTGTCTCCATGAGGAAAATATCCCTAAGTTCTATATCTACTAATTGTTTTAATTACACACCATTATGATACTTTTACAAGCTTTGACAAATCTCACGATGGTTTGTTTTGTTAATATAATACTATAATTTGAACTTTTACAACTTCAGTTAATTCTTTAGTTTTTCCAATAAAAATGTGAATTAATGAGCAATATTGTATTTTTTAAGCAATTTTGTGTGTGTGTGTGTGTGTGTATATATATATATATATATATATATATATATATATATATATATATATATATATATATATATATATATATATATTTCCTAAAATTATGCGTAAAACATTTTTAAGAAATATCCAGAAAAATCAGGAAATAAAAATGTATTTTGTGTAACTAAAAACATTTTGTGTGTTTGAAAAGAAAATTATTATTTGTATGCACAAATTGCTATATTATTTAATAGGTTATTATAAATTTAATTGTTCAATATAAAACATAATATTAACATTAAACACATAATATTAACATTAAGCACATAATATTAACATTATTGGCATGCAAAAAATGTTTTAATATCCTAATATTTTAAATTAGTAAAATAGCGGCGTAGTGTTTACAGTGGTAAAGATATGAGGTACAAGGTTGCGAGTTGGAATCCTACATAGAGAAGTTGTTATTTTTTTAAAAAGAATTTATTTTGAAGCAGTTTTATGTTTTTTAACTACTTTTCTTATTTATCTTTTTTTCAAAGTTTTATAGAATAAGGGCATCAATACATATTGACTGAGGGTTGAGGTTTTGGCTGACATTCTTTTATATAAAAGAAAAGTATTTCAATGCCTATTTAAATAAAACTTATAAATTAATATAAGATATGTACCAGAAAAAATCTGTGCGGACATTTTAAAGGATATTTATTTAACTATTGTATTTCGATATTGAATTTTATATATATAGTTTTAAGGTACATATATTAATATTCTTAAATTTTACTTAAGAAAGTTTGTGAAGTTTTGTACGTGAGAACACACGCACTTTGCGTTTTACACCCGACATCAGCTTTTGCACAGCCTTTTGCTGGACTTTCTTGGTAGCTCTAATCCATTTGTTTTTGAAGTCTCTAATGTTTTTGGCTTCTTTTACATTGAACCTTAATTTTCTTTTGACAAGAGCTCAATATCTTTCGATAGGGCGTAGTTTAGGGCAATTTGGTGGACTGCAATGTTTTTCAACGAAATCTACTTTATGTTCTCTAAGCCAGTTAGAAATTGTCCCAGAGTAGCGGCGTGATGCTAAATCAGGCCAAAATAAAGGGTTACCCTTGTGTTCTTAAAACAGCAAGACGTTTCTTGAGGCATTCTTTTATGTATCTTTTGGTATTAATTGTTTACGTAGTCACAAAACAAAAGCTTCTTTCACCACATTCACAAATTGCTTGCCAAACTAAGAATTTTTTAGCAAGTTTTTACATTCTAATGTATTTATAATTGGAATTCAGTTTCTTGTGGTTAATTGCTGAATAATATTGGTGTCCTGAAAGAGATCGGAAATATGCAGTACACTAAGTTTCATCAATAATCAAACAAGATTTTTTGGTGCATAATTTTTTACAGAGCAGCTTTGAACAACGAATTGTGACATTTACTTGCTTTTCTTCACAATGAGGAATTTTTTACTTTTTATAAGATTTATAGCCAATTTCTCTTTACTCTTTGTATAGTGTAAGCACTTGTCTTAAATTTATTCATTAAAGTTCATACAGAAATCTCCGGTTTTTTGTCTACAGCATCTTTCACTTTTTTACCAAGATCTTGTCTAACAAAACATTTTTTTCTTCCACTTCCTGATTTCCTTTTGATTGTACCAATGTCTATAAATTGTTTCACAACTCTCTGCATTATTCTTAAAGCAATCTGCAACTCTTTAGAAATTGTTTTGTTTGATTCACCAGGATTTTCAATGAAAAAATGCAAAAAATTTTCTCACTTCTTTTCTTGATTTGTTTTAAATAAATATCCCGAATTCTGGAAATATACGGAAAAAGATAATCCCTGATATATTTATATATATATATTTTATAATTATACATATCTATATTTTATATATATATATATATATATATATATATATATATATATATATATATATATATATATATATATATATATATATATATATGTATGTATGTATGTATGTATGTATGTATGTATGTATGTATGTATGTATATATATATATATATATATATAATATAAATATGTATAATTATTTTATAATTGTTTTAATTATATTTAGGGTAGCTTCAGCATATAATGAGTTGCAGGTATACAGAGATATGCACTATTATGAATTAAACATATGATAATTTAGAAATGTAGAAATGTCACGCTCAAAATGGTTTGGTGTCCGAAAGCGTTACTGGTTAACTGTTTTTTTACTATTTGTTTTAATTATTCTTATTCGACTTTTAACTATTCAAATGATGTTTATCTGTGTCTTTGACTATGAAAAAGTTTTTCTTTCACCAAATGAAAATCATTTTGCTGGTAAAAAACACATTACAAAATTATCTTCAAGTTTCAACTGTAGCAAAGAGCATTTAAAGCTTCTTGTTTTAGTGACTAGTAATATATCTAATTTTGATAGAAGAGAAACAATTCGAAGAACATGGGGAAAACCTATAAATAAACATTTTAATAATGACTTTCGTACATTTTTTATGCTCTCGAAATCTCCAGACAAAGAAATAATGAAAACTATGGAAGAAGAATCAGCTAAGCATGGTGACATTATAATTTGTGATTTTTTTGAAGACTTCTATCAACTTTCCTTTAAAGTTGAGGCCGCTTTTGAATGGGCCCATATTTATTGTTCGTATGAATACTTGCTAAAATCAGATGACGATGTTTATGTAAACTTATTTAATTTGTTTGAATTGTTAGTTAATAAAGACACTCCAAAAAAAAATCTGTATTTAGGTTATCATCATCAGCAACCACGTGTTTCAAGATCAGGTAAATATAAAGTTGAACTACATGAGTATGGATCAAACTGCTATCCGGACTATTGTGCAGGGGGCGCTGTTGTTTTATCGAGTGATTTGATTGAAAAAATTTTACTTTACTTCCAACCTGTGCCTCTTAAAATTGATGATGCATATATAGGTATTCTTGTGAAAAATGCTGGGGCCAAACCTACACACAATGAGGGTTTTCGATTTTTTGCAGAATCATGCAGTTTTGAAGAGTTTACAATTGCTCATCATCCTGCAAAAACTAGGGTTTGTATGGAAAAAATACATTATGGAATGTTAGAAAAAAATAATGAAAATGAGTTTGTAAGAAAGCATTATATTGAAAACAATTCTTTAAAATAAATTTTATTTATGTCGTTTTAGTTTTTTAGATGTGATTTTTACAAAATACATATTTATTTTACAATGTTTAATTGTTTCAATTAAAATAAAATGATTTTTGTTAGAAACGATCATATTTTTAATTAGTATTGACGTGTTAATACCAAAGTACATTATCTCATTTATATTAGTACTTAATAATTTTTTTTGCTTGGAGTCGGAGTAATCAATCGATTGGTGAGAGTAAAACCTCAACTTTACTTCTAAGGATTTTTTCTTTACCTAAAAAATTTTTTTTGGTAACTTTAAAGACATTTTTTGTTAAGTAAACAGTCTGAGCGCTAAAACTCCATACGTGTCATTTGGTTATAATTGTCAATCATTCGGTTATAAATGTCAAATCTCAATTTTTATGCCAGAAGATTCTTTCACATAAACTTATACTTTGATATTTATTATGTATCAAAATAAGTTATAGGCCGGATAAATAAAAATTAGCAATTGCTTTTACTCAGTAATTGGTCAGCTTTACGTGAATAAAAACTTTAGCAGTTTTGCTCAAATATTTATTCAAGTTAGACAATTTGCTCGATAATTGCTCAGCTTTACGTGAACAAAAATTGCTAAAATTTTTGTTCACGTAAAGCTGAGCAATTATTGAGTAAAAGCAATTGCTCATTTTTGTTCACCTGGCCTTATATCTTTCAAAAAATTTTGGCTCATTTTAGCATATTCATCATTTTGGTTAACAAGTTCAACAACTCTTTCCTTTGTTATATGTGCAATGTTCGCAGTGCTTGTATTACATAACATCAAATAAGACAAACCGAATACTTCTTTAAAGAAGTAATCACAAAAATTACGAATAATGTAAATAATCGTTTCTTGCATACTTCGATATGAGGTATAAATATCAAAGTTTTAAGTCTCTACTATCAATTTTTTTTCTCCGTTTAGCTAAAGGTTTGTTACGTTCTTCAAAAATGTCAGGAGAAGATCTAGGCTGTAGCAAATGAAGCAATTGCTACAGTCAGCTCAGTTTTTCTTCTCTCTTTTTAATTGTTATTATTGTTGTTTTTTTATGCAAACGAGAAAAATAATTTAAACAAGATATGGATGTTTTAAGTAGTCAAAATGCGGCGCTTTAAAAGTTTATTAAAAGTTGTATCTGAGCCAAGTTGACTATGTTACGGAGATATTTCATTCGTTAAAACAAAATGCTTTAATGAAAAACCCATGTTTTTAACGGGTTTTGTCTCACAAACCGATAAGTTTTTGGATAGCAACTTTTAAATGAAAACAATAATTATAAAGACTAAATTAAACAACGCTGTCTGTTGGTTCGCTTAAACTTCTTCTTTATTTAGTCTATTATGAAAATGGTGAAATCTGTTTTTGTTTATGAAAAATGGTGAAATGTGTTTATTGCTGTTCTACGAGTTATTTATCATTTTTTATTATATATCATATATATCTGCGGATTCTCAAACACATAGCTATATTTCTAATACCAAATTTTAACAACACCCTATTATATGTCTAATAACTTACTCTCTGACAATCAATACAGTTTTTAACTTGCTAACTGTTGTTACTGAAAGATTCTATATTGCAAAAGATGGACGCGGCGAGGCAATGGCTTTTTCTCTTGACATAATTAAATGTTTTTATAAAATCTGGCATGTTTTTCTACTCCATAAGCTTGGTTCATATAATGTATCTGGGAAAGTTTTTAAGATTATTAAATCATTTGTTTCTAACCGCAATCTTACATCCAAAGTGGCTTTATTTGCTGATGATTCAACTTTATTTTCCTATCATGACAAAAAGTCTTCTCTTTTTGATTGCTTAGAACAAGATGTCAATATTGAATCTGATCTTTCTTTTGTAACAGTTTGAGGCTATAGTGGCTTGTAAAATTTAACTCCAACAAAACTCAGTTATTTATTGCAAGCAACTACTTTATGTTTTTAAAATTCCCATATTAATGAATGACAGCTCTGTCATTGAGTCTCACTCATTCTCTTCTTTACGTCTTCTTGGATTATCATTTACTGCTGACTCAGCAAAACCATATAAACAATCAATTGCAAAGTTAGCATAGTTGTTAACAATCGTAGTTAAAAAAAAACACAAGAAATAAAAGTTTTATTATAAAACACATTTTATTTTAAAAACGTATTTAATTGTTTTTTTAAAAAGCTGTATAAAATAACAATAAAACAATACTGCGAGGTTGTTTTGTCAATATAAAAAGCTTGTTTTGATATAAAACAACTTCTTCATTTTTTTTATTGCTGTTTTATATAGTTTGTAACATTAAAACTGTAAAACGCGTTTAAAATAAAACGTGTTTCATGAACGGGTTATATATTGTTTACCAATTTTTCTGAACTTTCACCTTTTATTTCTAATGCTGTTATTGCTTATTAGGTTTTTTAAAAAAATCATAAGGTAGTTTTTTAAAAAAGTAAAATGTGATTGGGTAGTTTTAAACTTTCAAAATTATGCGATATTTCGTTAAAAATTGTTACAACAAAAATGGTTCTGTAAAAAGTGAAATAATTTTACTTCGTTCTCCCTCCAGTTCATTTATTATACCTCTTTGGTATAACGTCCTTGAGCTTTTAAACAGTTAGCTAAACGGGAAAGATAAACTTTCTCAAATATTCAGCCTTACGGGCATTTGTTTTCAAAAATTACGTTCTAAATATCTTAAGTGTTTTTTGAAAGTTTTTTAAACGTTTTTTGCGTTAGAATATTTAGAAGACGTTTAAAAGTCATTTTAAAGACACTTTAAACGTAAGTTTTAAAAATAAATGCCCGTTAAGAAAAGTCATAAAGGGAACCCATACCTGCTTAACTTTTACTCTAAACCTCAACCAATCAAATCAATATTTTACAGTATAAAATTAATAAGGTTTTGTCACAGTTTGAATGGGTACCATAAATGAAGTATGTCAAATATGTTATGTATATTCTACAAAGAGATTGAAAGAGGATTGAAATATTCTTAAAGAACACAGCAGTTATAAATTAGTAAAAAAAGCAATTTTTTAAAAAGTAGACAGAACTAAAAGAAATCGTTTTTTTTAGACTGCCAGTTTCTCCTTCAACAAGATCATCAGAAAGAAAATCTAAATTTCAAAAAATTCAAGTTATGCGAAAAAATTTTCACAAATTGTTATAAATAGTTTTTAAAAAAATTCTGTGAACAGAAAGTTTACATTAATTATTGTATTTTTGTACAACAACAGTATTTTAGTGAAAACCATGAAAAGAATTCTTTATAATACGGAAAATTTTAGTTTGGTCATTTTTTTTATTAGTTTTTTTAAAAGGTACTTATTTTTCTGATTTTTTATTTAATAAACTTTTTTCATCTAAATTGGTGAATATTTCAAATTTTTAATACAAACATAGCATAAATTTATATATATATATATATATATATATATATATATATATATATATATATATATATATATATATATATATATATATGTATATATATATATATATATATATATATATATATATATATATATATATATATATATATATATATATAAATATATATATATATTTCATCATCTTCATAATAGATTATTTATAATATTTTTTAGTTAAGATGTGATGGGAGCAGGCAGAAAACATAAGTCTTATCATCTAGCCCCGTTGTATCATTAATATATTTAACAAATAATAATTTATCACAAAAAAAAAAAAATATTGCAATCGCAGTAGGATAATATAAAATACTTTTAAATAAAAAGTGTTACTTTTTTTATATTATTTTTTTTTTGAATATAGTACAACTAAAAATAAAAAAAAGTTAAAAAAGTTTAAAGATAATTAATGATGTAATATCGCTTTTTAACATAAGGAAAAAATAAAAAATAAAAGAGAATAAAATGAAAATTTAAAACAAAATAGATTTTGAAATACGTCATAATCAAGTAATTGTTTTTTAAAGATACTTTTAAAAGTTTGAATCGAAACTGTAATTTTACTATTATTTGGGAGAAACGAGTTCCAAAAATATGGGCCGCGGTATTTTATAGAGAATTCGGATTGTTTTAACAAAGATTTTAGTGTCTGATAATTATGCAATGAATTCTTGTTTTGATATTTATGATTTATAATAAAGAAAAGGTCTTCAAAAATATTAGGCAGCATATGATATTTTAATCGAAACGTGAATAAAAGAATGTTATAAATATTTAATTTATAAACATTCAGCACTTCAAGCTTTCTAAGCAGTGGATTGACACTGGTGTATTTATTAACATTTAATATAAGGCGGCTCGCTCATTTTTGTTTTTTTAAGATACACGTTAGTCTTGACGGAAAATATTACAATAACTAATATAATACAATAACTAATATAGCTATGAATAAATGAAAAGTAAAAAGATTTGAAACAGTTTTTATCCAACATATATCTAGTTTTATACAGAATTCCAATACTTTTTGAAATTTTATTTTCTATTAGATTAATGTTCTCTTTCCAACTTATTTGCTCATCGATTAAAACGCCTAAAAGTTTAATACAGAATGTCTTTGCAACTTGGTTTTTTCTATTGAAATATCCGGGAGTTTTAAGAGCAATGTGTCAGATTTAGAAGATTTAGAGAAAGAGTATATTTGCTTTTGGTAGTGATCAGAGAGAGTTTGTTGGCTTTAAACCATTCATTGAGGTTGTCAAGTTCACGATTCAAAGTGATAAAGATTGTCATAATGTTAGAGTGGGTATACAAAACTTGAGTGTCGTCAACAAAAATATTGAAATTTAGTATACAAGATGATAAGTAAATATCGTTGATATAAGTAATAAACAGTAAAGGCCCTAGAATAGATCCTTGTGGAACTCCGCAGAACTCCATTTTCTAATTAAGTGTAGGTTTTGTCATAAGATACACATTGTTTGCTATTTTTAAGATCCATTTAAAATTATTATTTTTGACTCCATTACTTAAAGTAAATTTGTGCTGAAGAATATCATAGTCCACAGTATCAAAGACTTTTGAGAGGTCAATAAACGCTACAAGAGTATTCTTTTAGAGTCTACTCCTAAGAAAATTTCTTTAACTAATTTAGTTACTGCATGTTCTGTCGAGTGCCCTTTTCTAAACCCGCACTCGTTATTATTCAGAACTTTTTAAGTTGTAAGATAGTTGTAAGGCCTATTATGCATTATTCGCTCTGGAATTACAAAAAAGACGAAGTATTGAAATAGATCTATAGTTAGATAACTTTGAAATATCAACATCTTTAAATATTGGAATCACTCTAGCTAGTTTCGTGAGGTCAGGAAAAACCTAAAAGATTAATTAGTTTTGTGAGGTCAGGAAAAAATAAAAGATTAAAAATAATAAGTAAGGGGTATTCAATAATATCAAAAACTTCTTTAACAACCCTAGGACTTATACAATCAAGACCTGCGCTTTTGTTTTGTTTTATCATATAAAAAGCAAACCAAAGTTCATCTGGTCATACCTTAATCTCATCAATTACGCAGTTTATGTCTTTTAGATATTTCTTGGAGTTATTTTGTTTGCTAGGTTCTTTCCAACGTTTATAAAAAAAGTTATTCAAACTGTCTGCAATATCTTTTTATTCATTAGTTATTGTTCTTTCATTCTCAGTATAAAAATATTTCGGTAAAGTATTACCACGAGCTTTCACGTATAAAAGAAGCGTGGTAATACTTTCAAGTATTACCACGCTTCTTTCCTATCACTTCCTTTATATATAATTCCAATATTATTTTGTAATAAATTTGAAAAATTTATTACAAAATAATAAGTTCCTTTATTATCAAACATAAGTTGGAATGCACAATGATTGATGGAAAAGTGGCTACTATAGTTTCGCCTTTAATTTATTATTTTCAAGTATGCAGTATTTGTGGATTGATTCCTTCAAATATGAACAATCTTAATGTTGCTTTTTCAAAAATCTCTAATACAGTTTCCACTGAACTTGGACTAAGCACATTACATCCATGTATTAGGTGCTTTGAATGCTGCCTTTATATAAGTTATAGAATTGAATTAGGAAGATACAAGTTAGGGGAGAAGATGCTAAAGACATTGATGTAAAAAAAAAAAGATTCTTTTTTGATGTAAAAAAAAAACGTTCTACGTAATTTTTTGTGTTTTATTGTACAAACATCAAATTAACGCTGACAAACTTGACAAAACTTGACCAAGAAACAGCAGAGCTCTACATCTGTACCCATGGTTCGCAATGCCTAAAATTGTACACAAAATTCTAATTCATAGTTTTCAAGTTGTAAGAGATAAACCAATACCAGTCTTTTTTCTGAAGAAGCTTAGGAATGTTGAAATAAAGACGTTAAAAGTTGTAGAAAACACTCTACAAGAAAATATTCATGAAAAGTTATTAATAAAGATATTGTGTGAGGATTATTGTGCGGTTCAAATCCAATTATTAGCTCTCTAGGAAGGAGTTCAAGATGTATTAAAAAACTTGAACTTTACAAAGATTGAATTAAACTTTTATTGTAACTTTTTTTTAATTTTATGTTTTGAATATTTTTATTCTGATTTCTGATAAAATATCTAATAAATAAATGTTTCTTTGTTTATAAAAAAGGATCTAACACGCAGCAAACATTTTAATTAATTAATGCTTCGATTCTGGGAAAAACTGTTTCTAAAAACAACCAAAAGTTATGTCAAAAATTCTTAACGCCTTATACACTCTTTTCTATTAGGGTGTTTAGGATGCCTGCATCTGCAAAAAAAATAACTATTTTTAAAAAAAGATCTCCATGATGACTAGAGTCACTGGAGTTATGATTTTTTGTCCATTTTATGTTGATCTTGGCCACTGTGCGGTGGTTTTTTGGAAACATTATAGGCAGAAGCAGTTTTTAAAAGAAACCAATTTAAAAGAATAACTTAGTTCAAAATATTAATTTACAGTTAATACTTTGAATTAAGTTATTCTTTTAAATTCCAAACAGATTTTGACAACATGCTTGTTAGGGTGTTCAGAGTGTCTTTTGAGTATTTTTTATGTTTAAAAGATTGTTTGTGGTTGGCATAACGTTTTTTTCCATTCACCCTTGGGTAAGCCAATAAACTGCTTATCATGGTTATTTTTTAAAAGAAACAATTCATTTGTTAATAACATTTTTTAAAAAGCACACTTTCAAACTAGTTCATATATCAGTATAAGTCTTTGATTGAGGCGGAGTAAAATAAGTTTGTTTGAGGCTTTTGTAAGTTCATTATTATATAATTAAAACAAAAGGGGTCCAATAATGGAATCCCGGAGAACACCGCATTCTAATTTTATTAGTATTGAGTGTTTATAATCTAAAATAATACATTTTGTCTACTGTCTAGGTAGTTTTTGAATTAGTCATGTGATACTTTTTATCCCATAACTTTCCATCTTTTTAAGTAAAGTGTTATTATTTAATGTGTCAAACGCTTTTGACAGGTCTTTAAAGATTATAATACAAAGGTTTTTTTATCAAAAAAATTTATTATACAAAATGTTTTTTTTTCAAAAATAATATATTTATAATACAAAATGTTTTATATCAAAAGAATCTTACATGACTAACTAAATCTAGAACTATGTGTTCAATAAAAGATTGTCATTGGAAACAAAATCAGTTAAATTTTGTCATTGGAAACAAAATATTAAGTACTTTTATTTTGAATTAAGTATTCGTACAATCTGATTTGGATTACAAGTCCAAGATGCTTAGAACAGATTGGAATTGCCGAGATTGTATAGTTATCAACTTTTTTTTATCTTATCAATTTTTTACAATTACATTTTTTGTTGTTAATATAAATCTGATAAAATTTAATGGAACGAGTTCTAAAAGATTATATGGATCTTATCACGAAGGCATGTACAGTTCATAATAATTAACAACTGTTAAATAATATAATTTTACAACTTTCGTAGTAAAACTATGTACATACTAAAGGGTAGATAAGGGTAATATGAGCACCTTGGTAATATGAGCATGCTAAAAGATTTCTGAGATGTAAGCAGCGATGTGAAAGTTGTTTGTATTTTTTTAATCGACTTTATGTGGTTATACCAGGAATGAGTATAATTAGCGTAATTTTATATGCAGTAATTAGCGGCTCTCATCTAATTAAAATGCTATTAAATTTTTTGCGTTGTTAAAATATTATCGTCACGCATCTGTGGCGTGAAACTTTGATGCTAAAATAATAAAATTTAATTTTTCTTAAAGAAAAATATCTGTTCCATTTTTATTTGAAAAAGAATGCATAGAAACATTGAGCTTTGACTTTATTTAAAGATACCATTTTTGTGTAATATGAGCCTGCCCAGTGTTTTTCATTGAAATTTAAGATTTTAAACCTAGTTTAAAGCCTTAAAGTTGCAGTGGTCTTATTTGCTTTTGTATAAAAACTTTTTATCATTTTAACCATACTAAAGATCTTTCTGTAATTTAAATTCAAAAAAATTTTTATTTTAACGTTTAAAGGTTTGATTTAAAATAATTGAAAAAATAACAACAACAAAATTTTTTGCGTATAAAAATGTCGTATTGTTTCAATATAAAGTAGCTTAAAATTTTATCATTTAATGATAAGTTTTGTTCACAACGAATCATTATATTGCACAAATTAGTTCAAATTGTCAGGTTGGTATTTTTTTACTTGGTTAATGTTATTTTTTGGTGCTAATTTAAAGTGCACATATTACCAAGTGGTCTGGGTAATTAATAATTAACAGAAATTAGCATGAGCCTTCCATTTTTTCTCTCATTTAAAAAATAAATCTAATCAGCTCATTGAATGTAACCAAAAACTAAAAAAGTATGCTTAAGTAGCAACTGAATACCTGACTACATGGACTAAAGTTAATTTTACTGCAGACTATGGTACATAGTTCATTTACCTTTTATCCTTTGTCTTGTATTCAGATTTTGGAATTACCACACCAAGCACGACCAAGGGCGTAAGTTTTTTACAAAAATATTGATATAAACAAAATTTTCAAAACGTGCTTTATATTTTTAGATATTTGATGCAAAAAAATTGGTTGTTGGATTAAGTGACAAAAAGCAAACAATATGAGTTTGCTTACTCGATTAGATTTGTAAAACAAATATTCTACGGTGTAACTTTACTTTAAAATCTTATCTATTTTTATAAATGTCATTATCTATAACCATATCTTTCTGTCAATATATTATTGATCTTTCTAAAGCTTTTGACAATGTAAATCGCGATACTCTTGTAAAAAAACTTGAAGTGTATGGAGTAAAAATTATTAACTTACTTTGGCTGAAAGATTATTTATCAAACAGAAAGCAATATGAAACTTTTCGATATGAAACAATATGAAGCAACAAAAACAACAAAAAGCACCATAACTTGCGGGGTTTCTTAAATCTCGATCTTTTTTTTAAACTTTTATTATTTTTACTCTATATAAATATTCAATAACAAACTTATTAAATCAATCTTATTTGCGGATGACTCCAATCTGTTTTATTCACATAGAGACATTTAGACTCTTTTCAACATAGTTAACGTAGTGGAAGAAAAACTTGAGAGAAAGCTCTCAAGAAATATTTCATTGATTTATAAAAGAAAACTTTTCCTAAATATCATGTCCTTATAAATTTTATACATTTTTATTAATAAATAGTCGCCTAAATTATGGTAACATGGCCAGAACAAATTATACTAAGCTTGAAAAACTCTAAACGAAGACATACCTGTAAAATTGTTTTTGGAGTAAGTAAAAAAGTGTCTTGTAAACTTCTCTTATGCAAACTTGGAGCGTTGAATGTATACAAAATTAACATCTTGTTTTAAAGTTTATGTACAATGTAAAATATGGACTCCACCAATATTTTAATTCTATTTTAGCGAAATAAACCGTGAGTACCGTACTAGATTCTCATACAAAAAGTTCGTCATACCAAAACTTACATTAAAGCTAAATTCATACTCAGTCCAACACCGCGGCCCCTATGTGGATATGTGGAAATTTTTCCCCCAGATTGTTAATAACAACAAAAATACGCTTGGACAGTTCGAATATGAATCAAAGCGTTTTTTATTATCTATGGACTTAAATTTTCTTTTTCTTTTTTAGCAAAGAAATTTTAACTGGCACAATTAATTTCTTTTATTTGTTTTACTTTCATTTTTTCTAAATTTATTTTTCAAAAATTTTTATATTTTAATAGTTATATCAATTATAAAACGTAGTTTTAAACATTTTTTATATATTTTATCACAAGCATTTATCACGATTTTATTTGTAAAAGAGCCTGTAATGAAGCCATAATGGGGCTCGGTGATAAGAAAAACTGACGTCTTCTTTGTTTTAAAATTTATGTTACTTATAAATTGTAACTTTCAATTAAAAAAAATATATCATAATCTTATCTCATGCAAACAGGCCCGTCTTCGGATCATACTGGCTTCCCAGCAAAATAGTTCTTTAATTTTTCTACTCCTCCATCCGTCCGAAGAAATTCGTACATTAACTCACCTTTTTATAATTGGCTTACTTGATAAATATTACTGCATTCGACAAAAGCTAGCAAGTAAATTTTAAATATTACAAATAATCTACAATAGAAGTAGTTAACTTCAATATACTGGACATCTAACGAGGCCCTGCTTTAGTAGACTTTATTCTAGCGGAGCGACAAAAATTATCGTATTTGCTTTTAAATTTGTTGACAGAATGCGAGGAAACAACAGAAAAAGACAAGGTATTCCATTGTGATGCAATTTTATTAGGTAAAAAGTTATGTCTTTGTAAGTTATTTAAAATTTCTCTCGCAATAGCATGGTTGTAGATTTTATTTTGTAAGTTTCCTGCAGGACAATTAGAAAAACAAGTGGGTGTTATATTTGGATTTAGGAACTTGACTTCATTAAAATTCTTGTAGATTTTAAAATTCTGAATCAAATTATTCATTCGTCGTTCTGAAAGTGTGGTTAATCCCAAGTTTACCAACCGAGATTCGTAGTTCATGTTTCTCAGTTGAGGAACTAGTTTAGTTGCTCTGTGTTAAACCTCTTCGAGTCTTTCAATATCTTTCTTTAAATCAAGGTTCCATACTGGAGCGCAAAACTCAAGCAGTGGGCATACAAAGGTAGTATATAGCTTTAAAAACTTTTTAAAAATTGGATTCCAATCAATAAAAGTTCTTTTAGGAGCACAACATATCTGGTTAGTTTTTAATGCTGCATTTTTTATTCGGTAAGACCACCTAAGTTTATTGTTGAAATAAACTCCTAGTTTAAAGAGTCAAAAGAAATAAGAGTGTTCAATGAGTTAAGAATACCAAAAGAGTAGTCAAAAAATTTTTAAATAACCATAAAAGCTCATTATTTAGCATTTATCTATATTAAATTCCATGCTTCAAAGTTTAGACGAATGTAGTAAGCTTCTGCATTACGGGTGACAAAGTCTTTCGAAGTCGAAGTTTCGAAGTGTACATTTGTAACTGCGAAAATCGAAGTCAAAGTTTCAAAGTCAATCAAAGCAAATTCGGACATCGAAAATGTTCGAATTTTTTTCCGAAGTATTTCAAATTTTTTTCGAAGTATTCCGAAATTTTCCTGATGTATATCAAAACCAGTTTTTGACCATTTTTAATGGATTTAAGAGTGTAAAAATTATGCATAACAGAAAAGTAAATATATAAAATTTGTTTTAGATTTTATTCTTTGTATCAACTATTATTGCTTGTAAATGATTTGTATTACAATTTACAGATGTACAAATTAAGTTTAATCATCAGAAATATCAATGGAACGACTGTTTGTTCGGATCCTCTTGTTTTGTCGTAGTGGAGTGACAGCAGATTGATCTTTTTGGTAGGTTTTGGATTTTCTTTCTATTTCTTCTTCTGCTGTTTCAATTGTCAAAGCAGATCGTGCATTATTCATCTTTCCAATGTTGGTCTTAAGGTAAACAATTTTGTCAACATTTTGGGGATCCAATTTTGTTCTTGAATCAGTGACCACACTGCCTGCAGCTGAGAAAACCCTTTCACTTGATGCAGAAGTTAAAGAAATGGCCAAGTATTTTCTTGCAACGTGGGAAAGTAGTGGAATCATTTTTGCATGTGCTTCCCACCACTTTAGGATATCATTATTTGAGGAATCGGGACGAGGGAGACCTTTGTATGTGTCTAACTCAATTTCAGTTTTTGACTTTCCATCCCTGAACAGAATTTCTTCTCCAGACATTTCTAATGCGAATTTTTTCAGCTTCGTCAAGGTCAAAGTCAGAACCTGTCAGATTAAGGGAAGCATTCCTGATTTGGGACAAAAATTCTTGATGACTTGGATGCTCATTCACCAACGTGTCCTTGACCCCTTCCAAATCACCATACTTTTTTACCAATGCACCCTTGAAGAAGGAATAGAGAATATTTCCCATAGCATGGTAGTGATTCTTTGTTCCACTGTTTGGAAATCGCCTATTCAGCTCACCAGTCAGAATTTGGACAAAGTCTTTTGTGGCAGATTGTATGTATGATTGAGCAATAGAGTTTAGCTTCATCTGAAGGTTGACCAGTTGGCTGCAGGCAAGATGAAGTGTAGGATGCTTGTCAGCAGAAAAGGCCTTGCTGACGTTTCGGAATGAATCCAAGATAGATTGAACTTCTGCCAAAAGTAAAAACTGACTTTCTGACGGGATGACATCAGCAAATTCACATTTACTGTCTCTCAATTCTTCAAGGACTTCTCTAAACCAAATTACAGAGGTGATCATCATGGACTTCGAGTTCCATCTAGTCAAGCAGTCTGTGATGATCTTGACGTAAGAAACTAAAAATAGAAAAACAAAAAATAAATATTAAATGTCACAATTATTTGCATGTGTGAGGAGGAGGAGGGGGTGAACAATATTTCAGTGTTTATGAGATGTGTAATGTTAATTTTTACCAAATACTTTTGTTAAACTAAAAGTTTCAATATTAAACCAAAATATTATTGATATTACCTTCATTTTCTTGACACTTTTTTTTATTTCATTTTGACAATTTGAACTTCTGTGAAACTTTGCAGAGAGATCCTGGGCTTGTTTGATTGCCTTGTAAATGTCGTTGTTATCTTCCTCAGAAGATTGGGACTTCCCATTGTGGCTTGAATTTTCTTTTCGTTGGCTTTTTGCAGCACTAAGTTAATCAAGTGATCAGCGCAAAGCAGAGAGTCTGTAATCTCTACAGTTTTCGGAATTGTAGCCTTTATATTAGCTGCTGAATCGTGCACAGCAATCCTTTGAGTGCTGGCTCTGAGAAAAGAAAGATCTGTTTGCATAACCTTATCCAAAGCTTTGGCTAAGGCTGCAGCTGTATGTTGGCCACTAAATGGCTGGCAAGCAAGAACAAACTTTTTCAGTTCAAAGTTTTTGTTGATGAAATGAAGTATTGCAGATATGTAAGAATGAGTTCTCTAGCCAATTCCTCCGAAATGTATTTCTTTACCTGTCCATAAAGCAATGGGAGTTTTTGCTTAAAAAATAAAATAGTAATAACCAATTAAATATATATAATGCCAGAGTTTCAATTCAAATTACAATTATCCATGCAAACGTTTTTACAGCAGTAACTTATTTTTGACAACAGCATGCTGTACTAGGAAAGAATTTTACCCATACACACCTTGAAAAAGTTGTTGCAGACTTGACCGTCATCCTGGGTTCCCTTTAGGCCGCATACTTTTTGAATCCTTCCGTCTCACCAATGTTGAATGAGAGGGAACAGCTCACCAACAGCTCAAGTAGGTCGAAATCATAGTCAAGTTGGCGCTTGTCAAAAATTGAAACTTTGGGCTGAAATTATCCAACAATTGAATTGTTAGGTGTGGATTGGGCGAGCAACAACTTCTTCTGTTTGTGTGTTTTCAGAAGAGTATTGTTTGATGGACTTTTGATGAAATCTGAAAAAAATTAAGTTGAAACAGTTAAATTTTATTTATGAGCATCTAAAGCTAAATAAGAAGATCGCACATAACAAGGGCCGCCTGTATTTTAAATTTTCTTACCGTCACGGTTCTTTTCTTATTCGTCCACATCAACCAAAGCTTGGTGAAGTTCCAGTGAATTCGCGTCATCTTGCTCAGTTTCTGCTAGCTCAGAGGCTACCACTCTTGCAAGAATTCCTTTTCGACACTTTAAATGAGACATTAAAGCGCCAGTTCATGAGTTTTTCATTTTTAGAATTCTTCCACATTCCTTACACGTACCAGAAGGATCACGCTCACCTGGAGGTGCGTCATCAGGAGCCTTTATTTTGTCAAACTCTTTCCACAATGATTTTGTTGAAGGAGCCATTTTTTAACTTGTAGAGAGGTTTTTTTTCAAGTTGCAAAACTAATCGTTTCGTGATGATATATTGAATATTTGTTTATTTACTCTGATATTTAATCAGCTTAAGTCATAAATTATCGTTTTTGCTCAACAAACCATACTATCTGCTAAACATTTAGTTAACTTTGAAAATATAAACTTCGAAAAATTAAAACTCGAATTTCATTACTTTGAAATACTTTGATTGTACTTTAAAAACAAAGTTAAACATTTTACTAATTACTTTTCATTGGTTACAACAATATTACAATAAAACTCGAAAAACTCTTAATTAAATTTAATATATATATATATATATATATATATATATATATATATATATATATATATATATATATATATATAATCATTTCAATGAAATGGTAAACAAAATTGATACCAACGGCTACTCATTTGTAAAAAACACCGCCACAACCGTTGCCAACCTTGATATTAGGGACTTTAAGCAAAGACAACGGGTTTTGTTGACAACGGTAAACTTAAGGCGATTTTAATTCCCGTTCTGAGTTTTTCCGTTTTTAGTTTTATAAATTAAGCAAATTTATCTAAGCATTCGCGTAAACAAATATGGCCTCCTTACGAGAAACAAAAGAAGTTATTTTAGCCGCTTATAGCCAAAACGAGATTTCAGATGAAGAATTCCTATTACTGCATGATATAAATTCCAGTACAAATTTTTACTTTCCATATCAGAAATACCAACATTTTGAATTAGATTTAATGACAGATAATGAATGTTTTGCAGAATTTAGATTTTATAAAAATGACATCTATCGTATCGCAGAAGTACTAGCCATACCTGAAGAAATAATCTGCAGCAACAGATCAGTTTTTAATAGCATAGAATCCTTCTGTGTTTTTCTAAAGCAATTTGCTTACCCTTCACGCTATTTGGACTTAATTCCTCGTTTTGGTCGACCAATTCCCGAGCTATGTATGATGTCAAACGTAGTCATGAATGGAATATTTTCAAATCACCACCACTTGCTCAAGAGTTTCAACCAGAATTGGTTAGCTCCTAATCAACTGGAGCGATATGCTTTAGCAATACATAATAAGGGTGTCCCACTTGATTTTTGCTGGGGATTTGTTGATGGGACAGTTAGACCTGTGTGCAGACCTGGACAAGACCAACAAGTATTGTATGACGGGCACAAGCGAATTCATTCAATTAAGTTTCAATCAGTTGTGGCTCCAAATGGACTAATAGCAAATCTGTTTGGGCCAGTAGAAGGTTGCAGACACGATAGCTCAATGCTTGCCTCGTCAAATCTGTATAACTTATTACTACAAAATAGTGTAAGACCAAATGGAGATCCTTTATGTATTTATGGAGATCTAGCATATCCACTGAGAACTCATCTTCTAACCCCTTACAGTAATCGTTATGCATTAAATCCAGAACAAAAGGAATTTAACAAAGCTATGAGTAAAGTAAGATCGTCTGTGGAATGGGGTTTTGGAGAAATTATTAACTATTTTGCATTCCTGGATTTTAAAAAAAAACTGAAAATACAATAAAGTGCAGTGGGAAAAATGTATCAAGTTTGTGTATTATTAACCAATGCTCACACTTGCCTTTACAAATCAAACACATCCAATTATTTTGAGGTTGAACCCCCATTGTTAGAGCACTATTTTTTATAATGATTCTTATATATTTTCAGGTGTTAGCTATATAAGTTATAATTATTACTAACTATATAAGTTATAATTATTCGTGTTTTATATTTTCTTTATTAATAATTATCTCCAACTTAAAATATAAATGTTTAGAGTATCAAATTCCATAATTTTTACTATAATTACAATGATAAATCAAAATTTATGAACAGTATCTTATTGATTATTTTTTACCAAATTGGTAATATGTAACAATTTATTATTTAAAACTGACATCTTTAGTTGATTAACTTGCAACTAATTTTCTTTTTTATTCAAAAAATAAACAATCGTTTTCTCAAAATGTTATAGATTTATTATTCATCACTTACATACATTTGGTGACAACCATATCAAAAATATAGAATTAAAATATAGAAACAAAGAAAATATTTACTATATTTATCTATCTTATTGTTTTTGTAAAAGTTGCACAACTAATCCAAGAATTTGTTGATTTTGTTGAAGAATATTTGAAAACATTTGATTTTGTTGTTCTTGACGAGCTCTCAGCTCTTCTCGCTGCAGGTTTAGTTTTTGTAATCGTAATTCACGATGCTTCAGCTTTTTCTCTGAGATACTGAATAGTCTCAGTTCCTGAACTTCTTTGTTTTTTTGAAGGTGAAGTAGTTACATTATTTTCTGTATTTTTACGTGCTTTTGTTTCCATAAAGCTTTCCATAGACTTTTTTCTCATGTCCTCTGATTTCTCTCTCTTAGCTTCCTCATCATTTTGTTTGTCATTATGGTTCAACTCTTCTTCGCATACTTTTATTTGTTCTAATACACTTTCTAAAGCTTCATCAACAGGAGTGACCTGAGGACTAATTCCACTTGCTTTCTCTTCAATCTTCTGTTTAGATAAATATTGAGAAACCAAAAGATCGAATCTTTCTCTCACAGCACGAGCGTCTACTTTAAAATATATATCATCATTAGAGCTCGAACAAAGATTATTTGCAATTGTTTTCCACGAACTTCCCTTATCTCTGCTTCTTGTTTTATGTTTATAAGGTTCTATTAGCAGTATTTCTCGTAACAGCAGTTCGTCTTTCAAAGGACTCCACACCATAATTTTTCTAAAAATAAAAAATAAAATATTTACAAACTATTGATGACATTTTCTTTCAAAACATTTTAGTCAACTATAAGTCATAACGTTCTTCAAGCTAAGTTTAGAGTTTAGAAAAGTTTATTATTGAACTTTTATTTTTAATGGCAGGGTTTTAAAAATAACTCAATAACAAGCCTAAATTATTAGTTATATTCTTGTTATAAATACAACAAATATATTTATACTTAAAATAAATCATATAAAATTATACATCACCTTTTTCTGCTAATTTCGGTAACTTCGACACTTTTTTCCATTTCAACGCAAAAGCACGCGTTTTTGAAACAACCGCAAAATGGCTTTTTCCCGTATTAAACTAGTTCAGAATAGCAACCAGACAATCTCTAATGGACTTATTATAAAAGGACAAAAATAGACTTCGACAAAGCACTAATTGCAACAATTTTAATTACAACTATCAAAAATGAATTGTCTATAAAAAATGTTTGTCTTTCTAGACAATCATTTTAAAAACGGACACTAAATGAACAATCTCGATTTTTTAATGAGGTATAGAAGATCTATTTAATATATAATTTGGACTTATAACGAGTAATTAAATTTTCACTGCAGCATCGTTTCAAAAACTGAAAACGAGCACAAAATTAAAAATACAATTTTTCTAACAGAAGTTCATTTTTTAATTTTTTGTCCAGCGTGTGCTGTTGATTAAAAAGTTAATGTCTATTTAAAAACCTCAAAATGGACTATTTTGTGCTCAATTGAAGTTCATTAATTACTCAGTTCAGTTGTTTTTCAATTCTCAGAGAATGTGCGTGAAAATTTATTTTTAAAATGCCCTCTCCAGTTTGGGATTACTTCAAAAAAGTTGAAGGTAAGTTTATCATTTAAAAAATTTTCCTTAGTCACTAAAATCTTTATCTCCTTCAAAAAAGAGAAAATTAAAGATAAATATAAAGAATATTGAAAAAAAAAAAAATCTATATATAAAAATATTAATTATTTATTTTATAAGCACAAATAACTTATCAACGATCATATAAATTAACTTGAAGCAAACACACACCAAAAAGCATTCAAAAAGGAAAAGAAAAAATATATATAAAAAAATAAAAAAGAACTTCGAATTTTTTAACACTTTATAAACTTAAATAAGAAAAGAAAAAAAAAAAAAAAAAAAAAAAAAGAAGGAAAAAAAAGGTAAACAAAAGAACGAAAAGTAAAGTAAACAAATAAAAAGAAGAAAAAGATAAGAAGAATTTAATAATCAATTAAAAAAGAAAGAAGAAATAGTAGTGTTAGAAGATTTTTTATTTTTTATTATTTCTTTATTTTTTGTTTTAGATAATTTTCTTTTTTCTTTACGATATAACTTGTAATCATGATTATAATTCATTAGTTATTATTTTTCAGTCATTATGTTATTATTTATTTTCTCACATTATTTTATTTATTCATAGTTAATTGTATTTATTATTAGTCCTCGTTTGATACCTAGTTATTTAATATATTACATTTATTTTTAATATTATATTTTTATAAACTTATTTATTATTGACTTATTTTTATTTGTTATTGTTCTAGTATCTTTGTTGATAATATTATTATTAGTAACAGTTAACAGTAGTTATATTATTATTAGTTTATATTATTAATATACTAGATATTATTATAGTATTAGTTTTTTTATATTCGATATTTATTGTTGTCATAGTTACTTTTAACATTAGTTTGTGGTTTGTCTAATTTTAATTTATTTTGATTGTTTAATTTTATAAAAGTTAGCTTTTAATTACCTTTAATGTGAATCTTTTTTTCTATCATTGTTCTTATTTTTTTGTATTGTTTTAAAAATTATTTTCGATTACTCACGCTAACGGTTACCCAAGTTTTAAATTATTAAATTTAATCTTTTACTTTGCATTTATTTTTCAAACCTCTATTTTACACTTTAGTCACTTTAATTAGTTAATACTGCATATACATAAAAATATTTTTTCTAAAGATTATGGCATTCAAATCTCTCTGCAATACTTGTCATAAAAATATAACTGATAATCAAAGAGCCATCCAATGTGATCTGTGTAACTCATGGGTCCATGCAAAGTGTACTCATATTAATGCGTACTCTTATAATCTTCTTTCAAATGACTCGTCAGATTTTTATTGTCATAGTTGTTTATCTAAGAGTATGGCGTTCAGCTCGATTTCCAACTTGGAGCTTAAATCAACATTATTATGTAAGAATATACCTACTAGTTCATTAAACTCTTTTGAGACTCCAAGTAATCATAAAAAGATCTTTAAAGATCTAAATAAATTTCCCAGTTCTGTTAATTGCAAATACTATGACGTTATTGATCTCAATAAAACTATGCTCCCCAATTCGGAACTATATATTCATCTTAACATCGCTTCTCTACCTTTCCACATTGACGAACTCTGTAGTCTTATCAGCTCTCTTAATAATTTTCCCTTAGCAATAGGTATTACAGAATCTAATTTATATATAAACGATACAAATATAACTGATATATACATAAACGGGTTTAATATTGAGCATTGTCCTACTGAGGCTAAAAAAGGAGGAGCACTTTTATTCTTACGCTCAAATTTAAACTACGTAGTTCGCAATGATCTTATGATTTACTCATCTAAATATTTAGAGTCTATTTTTGTTGAAATCGAAAAACCTTGTGAATCAAACGTAATAATTGGCTGCATTTATCGTCATCCCTCAATGAATCAACATGAGTTTACTTCTTCCCACTTAACTCCTATACTTGAAAAGCTAAGTAACGAAAAAAAAAAGATCTTTTTAATGGGTGATTTTAATATGGATCTATTAAGTCACAATGAATCTAACCCTGTTTCTAGATATCTTGATTCTTTAACTTCTTACTCACTAAGCCCTTCTATAATTTTACCATCACGCATAACGGCTACATCTAAAACGCTGATTGACAACATATTCACAAACTTTCATTCAACTGATCAATACTCAGGTAACCTTACGATTTCAATTTCAGACCACATGGCACAATTTATTTGCATTCCTGGCATACCCAAACACCCCAAAAAAGTAAAAACTTACAGACGATGCTTCAAAAAATTTAATAAAAGTTTATTTATTGAAGAAATTTCTAATATCAATTGGGAACTCTCTATTAAAAAAGATGATGATGTTAATAAGTCTATGGTTTTTATTTTAAAAACATTTGATGAAATCTTAGACCGACATGCTCCTTACAAAATACTAACCAACCAACAAATTAAACTAAAATCAAAACCTTGGATAACGTATGGAATACTTAAATCTATCTCAGTTAAAAACAAACTTTATAAAAAGTTTATAAAATCAAAAAATATTTATAAGAAAAATGAATTATTTACAAAATTTAAATTTTATAGAAACAAAATTTCCAATTTATTAAAATTTAGCAAAAAAACATACTATATTACGTATTTTAATAATAATCTGAATAGTGTTAAAAACACCTGGAAGGGAATAAAAGAAATCATTAATATTAGACCTTCTACACACAATACATCTTTTAAACTTAAATTGAACGAAAATCTTATCACTGATCACACTGCCGTATCTAATATATTTAACAATTTTTTTAGCACTATACATAACAAACTACTTAGCAAAGCCATACCCCCAAAACGCGTATTTAGTGACTTTCTTAACATTCCAAATGCTAAATCGTTTTTTATTAATCCTGTTACTGAAAATGAAATATCTGGTCTCATTACAAACAAGCTCAAAACTGAAAAAAGTCTTGGTCCTAATAGCGTACCTACATTCCTCCTTAAACTAGTCCCACACATTATTTCAAAGCCTCTCTGTACTGTTATAAATAACTCATTTAAAAGTGGTATTTTCCCAGATATTTTTAAAGTTGCCAAAGTTATTCCAATATTTAAAAAAGGCTCTTTACTAGATTTCACAAATTATCGACCCATCTCCTTGCTTTCTAATATAGGTAAACTATTTGAGAAGGCAATGCATATTAGGCTTTATGCTTTTCTTGAAAAATTTAAATGTTTTTACACCCATCAGTATGGATTTCGTGCCAATCACTCCACAACTCATGCTTTCATTGAAATGACTGAACTGATTAGAAAAGCAATCGATGACAAATATTTTGCATGCGGTGTATTTGTCGATTTACAGAAAGCGTTCGATACAGTAGATCATTCAATTTTGTTAAAAAAATTAGAATATTATGGGATCAGAGGCGTACCCCTTAAATGGTTTATTTCGTACTTAAACAATAGAACACAATTTGTTGCTATTAATGACTCAAAATCTACCCTTGTAAAATGTTCTAATGGTGTTCCACAGGGTTCAGTATTGGGACCACTGCTTTTCCTTCTTTATATTAATGATCTTCATACGTCCATTAAGTTTGCTACTGTTTACCACTTTGCTGATGACACTAACCTAATGCTAATTAATAAATCCTTAAAAAAAATTAACAAACACATTAACCATGATCTTGCCAATCTAGTTCAGTGGCTTCGCTTCAACAAACTTTTTCTAAACTCTAACAAAACTGAACTTATTATCTTTAAATCAAATAAAACAAAAATCTATAAACATATGAACTTTAGATTAAGTGGCAAAAAAATTGAACCTGTTAACTCAATTAAATATCTTGGTATAAAAATTAATTCAAATCTTTCCTTTTTATCCCACTGTGAAGACTTAGCAATGAAACTAAGTAGATCTAATGGTATGTTGGCCAAAGTTCGCCATTATGTTAATCTTGAAACACTTTTGAACATATACCATGCTATTTTCGGCTCACATCTTATATATGCATGCCAAATTTGGGGGCAGTCCCATCAACAAGCTCTTATTAGGTTATCCCACCTCCAAAACAAGGCTTTAAAAATTATTTATTTTCAGAATATTAAATTTAATTCTAATGTGCTCTATCTAACTTCTAAAGTATTAAAACTATGTGACTATATTCAATTTTCAAACTGCCAATTTGTCTGGAACCACCAACACAATAACCTACCTTTAACTTTCATCAATTTCTTTTCCAAAAGTGCCAACTCTCGTTATCACCTTCGTTCCAATAGTAATTTAAACCTGTCTGTCTCTAAACATTGCTCTCATAAATACGGACATAAATCTATAAAGTATCAAAGCATTAAAACTTGGAACAACCTTCCTTATGAACTAAAAGCTCTCAATTCATTCTCAACCTTTAAAACTAGATTATTCTACTTTTTATTAAAAAAATATAGTTAGTGTTTATAATTTCTATTATCAATTTTTGTTGTCTTTAGTATTTTTTTTTTTTTTTTTTTTTTTTTTTTTATTTTTATTATATATTTTGTTGTCATTACTATTGCTTATTGTTATTTCTATAAATATTTACATTACTATTATTAACTACTTTTAACTATTACTACTAATATTAATATTGTTATCATTGTTATTATTATTATTTTTGTTATTATTGTTATTATTATTAAATATATTACTATTATTATTATTGTTATTGTTGTTATTATTATTATTATTACTAAGATTAATTGTATATAAATAAACTATTTTTTAAGGTATTTACTTGAGATTAGTATTTCAATACTATTTGTAAATAGCCGTGAAAATTTATTTTCAGAATATATATGATTGATTGATTGATTGATTGATTGAATAAAATTATTTTAAAAATATGTGATCAAGGAGTTTTTTTGTTTCTAAGGGATTTTTTGGGTAATTTAGATTTTATTGGCAAAAATCAATATTTCTGGTTTTATGAAATCAAGTAAATTTAGACAAAATCATAGACACCAAATAGACAAAAAATTATGCTTTGTAGACTTATGAAGTGAAAATTATTTTTTAACTGAGCAATCTTAGGACACCATCAAAAATTTGATAGACACAACAAGGACAAAAAATTAAACATTTGTTGTGTCTATTACAACATACAGAATTGTCTATGTCTGTGTTGTAAGTCTATCCATAGACTAGGCTGGTTACTAGTTCAGAACGGCATGAGGATAAGGGAATCACCGTAACTGGGCATGCGTTGTAAAAAAAATATGACGATTAGTCATTAAATCCCGTTGTAGATACGCTTCCGTCGTGTTTGCTTAAAGCCCCTATTAACTTTAATTTAAAAATTATTTACGTAGCAAAAATATTTCAAAGTTAATTAGTTTTTATTCAATATACAATGTGCGATAAGCAAAAAATAGCAAACTTTTAATTAAAAAAACTTTGAAAAAAAATTGAACTTTGAAAATATAAACTTCAAAAATTTAAAATTTGAATTTCATTACTTCGAAATACTTTGATTGTATACGCATTTATAAGGACCATTTTGTTCAACTTCGAAAAAATCGAATTCCGCGTTTTTAAAGTCCATATTTTTAAACTTCGAAATTCGAAGTTCGAAAAATACTTCGATTCTCGAAGTTTTTCGAAGTAAAATCGTCGTAATGCAGAAGCTTAGAATGTAGTAAGATATCTATACCTTTTTAAGATATAATTGGGAACTTGAAAGATGTAATTAAGAAACGTAAGATGTTATTGAGAAGATAAAAGTTGTAATTGAGAAATATAAGATGTAATTTAGAACATGAGTTGTAAATAAGAAATCGTAATATTTAATTGAGAATTTAAATAGTTGTAATTTAGAAATGTTTATTTTTTTTTTTTAGTTTACAATTCGTCAGATTAGAATTATTTTGTTTTAACTCTGCATTTGTTTAAACTGAGATAAATCCAGTTGAAGTTTTAAACTGTAATGCAGTAGAATTGGAAATATATTTTTCATTAATGAAAACTTTTTTTAATACTTGGCTATATACTGAAAATAATTATTTGTTTTGAAAAAAAAAGTAAGTTGCTCAAACTGCTATTATGGCCCGACCCTGTTTGGAGATAAATTCAATAGATACATTTTGCGTTAATATTATTTTGTGCTATCTCCATATTTTAGTAAAAACAGTTTAAACGTTTTGCAAAAAGCAAATGTATTACAACAAATTACTTTTAACTTAGGGATTTAAACGCAAATATAGAAACCTAATGCACTTCGTTGGAAAACTTAAATGGATGGGATGATATAATTAGCTTTCTTATTGCTACTTAAACAGAATTCAACTGATATTGCTTCTGGAAGGATGGGCAGCTTTTATTAAGAGCTATATTATTTAAAGAAAATCATTTCTATCTAAAAAGATTTATTGAAAATAAACAAACAAAATTTTTAATACAAATAACATGTTTATAACAGTTTATACAACTTATAAAACTGAATGTTGCATAACTAAATAATTTGCAACACTAAAGTATATAAATAAAACAATTAAAATATAATTTGTTTCCGGATTGAATAGTTGAAAAAAAACTACTGAAATAAGGTTTTATGGCATGTATGGGTACATAGAAACAATGTCTTTTACTTTCTCACTAGAAATTTCAATATTATGTGGAAAACAAGATGCCAATGGAATTGATGGTTCTTCAAGATTACTTCCTGATCCTCTGGTGTTTTTTGGCTTAGACAGCCGTGCCTCTTTATAAATATCTGTAAAACGATTCTTGAAATACACATGACCAGGAGCATTAGACCTATATACAAGTGTTTTGACATTAAAGTATGGAACCTTTTTGTAGTTCATAAGACAAGCAATTTTTGAGAAATTTTTGATGTCCTTTTTTTGCATTTGGTATACAAAAAATGGTTTACGTTGGTTAACATTTAACATTGCTTTTACCAACTCGGGAGGGCTGAATATTTCTGCTGAATGTAATGATTTCTCAATCTGACTATGTATATTATCACATTCCTGAATGGAGCTATGCCCTGGCTCACAATACTTTTGTTCAATGATTTCAATATTTGGATGATCAATAAGAAACTCACGCAATGCAGCTGACATATGACTGTTTCTATTTTGTGAAACACAAGAATCAAACCAGAGTAAAAACTTGTCAATATTAGGAAGATCCTTGTAAACTTGATTTAGCATACATATCACAGCACTAGCAATATCGTTACCAGAACGACCAGACATACCTTCATGCCATAATACACAATATGCTTTTTTGTTTAGCGAAGAGTAACCTGTTAAGTTATAACAACTGAGCTTTCTTTTATAAAAGAAGTTTCCCACGTTACTTTTTGGCAAGCTCAAGACATTTTGTAGATCAATACAAACTATGGTTGTGGTAGGGGAGTTCAACTTTCGATCCTTATCTCTCTCGATCTTTGTTTCATTTTTTGATGCAATATGCTTGTTATACTTTTGGATTTGCTCTTCATTTGCATTTTCAAGAATGCAAAATTGGTAGCATGTATCACACCGATCTTTTTTCGGCTTTTGAAATTCAATATTAAATTTGGTGTTAAAAATATTGCGGTACATACATTCCTTTGCTGGTAAAATTTTATATTGAGTGCAATATGTTAAATATAAATCATAAAGTTTCTTCAAATTTAATGAACCATCAAAGTATTGTTTGCAGGAAATGCTTCGACAATAATGTGACTCAACTCGTGGAAACAAGTTAATATGGTTTTCTACACTCTGTTTAGTCATTTCAAGAACTTTTTTTTTACAATGTTTCCCCCATTTTGTAGGGGCAGGAATACCAGTTTCAAGCTTATTTTCATGATAGTATGATATTTGCCTGCTGCTGATGTCTAATGTAGACAAATAAAACACTTTACATACACGATGTTTGACATTATCAACAAAGAAATTGTAAAAATAAGTATATTTTCTCCTTGATTTGCTTACTTTATTGGTCTGAGTTGTTTTTTTATCTAATCTTTTAGTAGTTTTACTAAAAAAGTGTTGCTTTTTAATCTGAGACATTCCCCACAGTCCATTAAATAATATTTTCCTCTCGTCTTCTGAAATTTTTACAGAACACTTAAACTTGCAACAATTTCCACAATCTTTTTTATTTTTAATACTTTTTGGTTGTATAACCTTGCCTCTGATATTTATATATTCTTTTCCTGATTGCCTAAGTCGCTTTCTTTTTGACTGTTTCCAGTTATAACAGTTTGCCTTATGTTTTCTTGTTTTCTCACCGTGCGGAGGTAATCGCAGTTGACCAGCAATTGAAGGATGTGTTGGAACATAGGGAGTAACCATGATATTAGCTTGTTGTGGGTAAACTAAAAATAAAAATTAAACATAAAAAAATTATGCAATGCAAATAGGTGAAAATAAGATCATTTTTTCCACATATGAAGCGATTCATTTAAATTTGAATCCTTATTTATTTAGTATATACAACAAATAGAGTGCTCAATATATCTATCTATATATATATATATATATATATATATATATATATATATATATATATATATATATATATATATATATATATATATATATATATATATATATATATATATATATGTATGTATGTATGTATGTATATATATATATATATATATATATATATATATATATATATATCTATATGTATATATATATATATATATATATATATATGTATATGTATATATATATATATATATATATATATATATATATATATATATATATATATATATATATATATATATTATTAGAACCTCACGGATTCTATTATATATGTTACATACACACATTAGTGTATGTGTCACATATACAACAGAATCCGTGAGGTTCTAATAAGATAATAACACATTTCCTACTAAAATAATTTGCTGAATTTTTATTGATAACTAAAAAAAGCCGATTAGCACTAGAATATATAAGAAAATACCTGTATTTTGGTTTATTACTCCAAGACATACATTTATATTTTCCGCCATTTTAAAATTTTTAAGAGGAAATAAACACGAACGTATTATTTAATTGCGATTTATAAACAATTTTATTGGTTGTTGTAAATAGAACAAAATAATATTAATAACTATCGCTATTTTGCACATAGAACAATCGGTTACACCTAATTTGACACTATTTAGTTTTTTTTTTCAATCTTAAAAGTATTATAGCTAGAAAGAAAATATAACAAAAAAAGAGAAAAAGGTATAAACTCATTTTTTTCAATTTTGGAGTTAGAACAAAATAATTCTAACCTGACGAATTATTAATCGTAATATAACAATATAACAATACATAAACTTGGTATCTGAAAGAAGATCCAAAAGATCTTGTCGTCAGAACCATATAAAATATATCAAACGTGTATATATAATATAATAAAAATACAATTGATTTAATAATTATTAACAATGTAGAATAAACAAAAACAGAAAATAATTTTACGTTTCAAAAATATTTATATATATTGTCAGTAAAAAGAATAAAGTTTTTTAATTTAGTTTTAAAAACAGAAAACGAAATTGACATATCAAAATTTGGAACAACAATTTTGTTCCATAAATACGGTGCTCGATAGTTTATGCAAAATTGATTAAACTTTGTTTGACAAAAGGGTTCAATTATTAAATTATTATTTCGTAAAGTATATTTGTTTATAGCTATATGGGTAAAAAGATCTTTAAAAATGAACAATGGTTGTTCACTTTTACAACGAAACATAAAACATAAAATATTATAGACATTGAGTTCGTAAACGTTAAGTGCTTTAACGTTTTTAAACAAAATATTAGAATGAGAAAAACGATTTTCAAAACATATTAAACGCATTGCGTGTTTCTGACGATGGTAGAGATTTCGTAACTTACTTTTAGAGGTACTTCCCCAAACAATATTGGCATAATTTATATAGCTATGTATAAATGAGTAGTAGAGTTGAATTAAATTTTGTTTATTTAGATAGTATCTGACCTTATATAGAATTCCAATACTTTTGGCCAATTTAGTAGAAATAAAGTCGATATAATACTTCCATGTAATATTTTCAGGGTAAATGCCTAAAAATTTTGTGACTGACTCCTTTTTTATTTCAATTTTATCAATGAAAAGTTTAGGTAAATTATTTGGTAAAAAACGCTTTTTTGCGAGGGAGTGGAAAAGGATCCATTTTGTTTTGTCAATGTTTAACGTTAACTTGTTGCACTTAAACCAGTTGGAGATGTGATTAAGTTCTTTATTCATATTTGAAAAAAGCTCATAAATGTCACTGTTTGACAGAAATAAATTAGTATCATCCGCAAAAATGATACTCATAAGGTTAGAAGCTTTATTTAAATCATTTATATAGACTAAAAACAAAAGTGGGCCTAGAATAGAACCTTGTGGAACACCACATTTTACGTCAATTAATTTTTCATTTTGAAAATAATTTCCATAGAAAACAAATTGTTTTCTATTTGTCGAATAACTTTTATACCATTTTATTAATTTGCCATTAATTCCATAAAATTTGAGTTTCTTAAGTAGAATTTTGTGATCGACCGTGTCGAATGCTTTTGATAGGTCAATGAAAATACCTAGTGTATATTGTGATCTACCAAATGAATTGGAAATTTCACGAATGAACTGTGTAATGGCTTGTTCAGTTGAACAATTTTTTTTAAAACCGAATTGATTTTTATATAGAAGTTTATTTAGATTAAGGTAATTGTATGTTCTATTGTATATAATTCTTTCTAAAATTTTCGAGAAGGTTGAAAGAACTGTGATAGGGCGATAATTACTAATATTTGATTTTTTTCCGTCTTTGTAAATTGGAGTAACTTTAGCTATTTTTAATTGGTCAGGGAATACACCTTGCTGTATAGATGCCCTGAACACTTTATAAAGAATACATTTTAAATTTTCAAAGCAATCTATGACTATGTTGCCATTTATTTCGTCCGCACCTGTAGCTTTGTCTCAAACTCATCAAAAGATAAGTCAGAATATAAATTATCTATAAAAAGCGAATTATTTATAGGCTCTAGGAAATCACTAAAAGTTTTTTCCGTAATAGGAATCTTATTTGCCAATTTAATTCCTATATCAATAAAATATTTATTAAACTCGTTTGCAATTTCGTTTGGTTCATATATATTTGTTTTATTTATTTTAATTACTTTAGGAAGGTAGTTTGAATTTGGTTTTTGTTTTCCTGTTATTTCTTTCAACGTTCTCCAAGTATTTTTTGAGTCGTTTTTAAATTTACTAATTAAGTTTGAATAATAATTTTTTTTAAGTTTTTTACGAATTTTTTCAAATAAATGTTGGTAGTTATATTTTTGTTGGTTTTCATCTGATTTTGTTTTTAAATATTTCATATATAGTTTCTGTTTGATTTTAGAGGATTTTCTAAGTCCTTTGGTAATCCATGGACTATTCAAGGTTTTTTTTTTTTGTTATTTGTTCACAAAGTGGAAAGTTTGCATTGTATATTGAGAAGAAACTATCAAAGAACTTATTATATATTGTATTTGCGTCATCACTAAAGTTAATATGCTTCCTATGCAGAAGTGATAATTGATATTGAAAGGATTTTATATTGTTTTCGTTGAAGACACGTTTTTTTATTATATTTTGTCTTTCGGGGTTATTAGATGATACAGTATGAATTGTAAGAAAAATGGGGAAATGATTGGATATGTCGGTTTTTATAATTCCTTTTTGTAATTTCTTATTATAAATATCTGTTGTAAAAATATTGTCAATCAACGTCGTTGAATTTTTGGTTAGTCTAGTAGGGCGATTAATTAAAGGAAGAGCTCCTGCCATAAATATTTCATCATAAAAACTTTTTACTTTTTTATCTTTACTATAAATTAGACAGTTCATGTTGAAATCTCCAATTATAAAAGTAATTTTGTTTTCTTTGCTACCTTTGTGAATGATACTACGCTGTAAAAAGAAACTAAGATTTTCAGACGCACCATCTGGTGGTCTATAACAGCAGATTAATAGAATACTTTTTTTTTTATTGTTTAAAATTTCAATAGTTACGATTTCTTTATTACCGTCAGAAACGCACATATCATTCCTAATGTGATATACAATGTGTTTCTTAACGTAAATCAGAACTCCTCCACCCCGTTTATTTGTTTGTCTTTCTAACAAAATTGTTTCAAAACCTGGAAGATGGAAAATAGAATTATTTTTGAACTCATTCGAAGAAATCCATGTTTCTGTTAAGCAAATTATATTAAAAATATTTTCAGTTTCATCTAAAAAATCACAAAACTTTTCAAAATTTTTATTCAGATTTCTAATATTAATGTGAAGGATTCTGATTTTTTGATTTTCAGTGCCGTTTTTATTATGAAATTCTTTTAACTTATGGGGATAAAAATAAGAACAACGTGTGTTCACATCATTAAAAAAGTTGACATCTGGATCTGAATTAAGATCTGATTTTAAGTATTTATCATGAAAATTAAAAGTAAAGGATTTGTAGTCATCCATTTTTGTTTTTAAATTTGATTATAGAATATTAAAAGAATTCCTTTATAATTATATGTCACGCGTTATTAATTTATTGTAAGTTACTTTAGCAAACTTACCTTTCGCTCGCAATTCCTTCGCTTCTTTGAAAAGCTTTCTTCGTAAATTTATTGTAAAATCGCTAAAGTCTTCGTTAACGTACAACCGCTCGTTCCAAAGCTTCATCGTCGTATATTTGTTTAATACTAGGGCTTTGTCTTTGTAGTTTTGAAATCGAACAACTATTGATCTGTTTTTTCCTGTTTCTTTTCCAACTCGATGTATATAGATTCTCAGAACAAAGTTCTTTGTATTTTTAATTTTGTTGCCTTTTAATTTACCTTGTAATTAAAGGTTGGTTCCTAATTCGGCCAAGGTGGCCATATGGGTTAGTTTTTACAAAGAGATATAATAGCTGAAGGGAGAAAAATGCCGAAAATGATTTCAAACCCAATATAGTCTTATTCCAGCGATAACTCAAAATGGCGCTTTTGCGAAAAATAGAAAAATTTTAAAATGTAGTTTGAAAGCTTTGAAAGCTGTAATCGAAGTGGATTAATCTCTTAAGAGTTTATTTGATAGGTTTTTAACAACTATTCGATCAATTGAGAAATTAATTACAACAAAAATCACGATTAAGGTTAAGTAATTGTTTCTTGCACACCTCAATTATAAGTATAAATATCAAAGTGTTAGGCAATCTTTACTACCTGTTTGAACCGTATTTTTTGCTTGCCTGTTTAGCTCTAAGCGTGTTACATTCTTTAAGAATATCTTTTCGGTCAACCACTAATTAAATCCCTCCGGGCTTTTATTTTGTGTTGTAGTATTTTTGCTGGATTTAAAAGCAAATTGCTATATTCTAAACACGGTCGTTTGCAGGAGGAAAGTTATTATACGCATGCGCAGTAAATTACATTTATTGAAGAATTTTTAAAATGGCCACGGTAACAGCGTTATAAAAACTAATCATTGACAACGAGTAGTTTGTTCAATTTTAGATAATTAAATAGGTTTTTAACTAGTTTTTTCATGAAATTATTTTGAAAATAACTTGTAGCTGTACGAAGAAATTTTTCAAATAAAATGCAAGACCTCTGATTGTGAATAAAAATACTTTCAGCTAAAGCAACTTTAGTTATGTATGTATAGTGCTCAATATTCTTAAAGAAGAGAGCATAATATTGTTATATGTTAGTAACATAATATTTTTATTTGTTAGTAACATAATATATATATATATATATATATATATATATATATATAATATATATATATATATATATATATATATATATATATATATATATATATATATATATATATATATATATATATATATATGTAAATTAGTAAAAAACACTTATATAACTTTTTTCTTCAACTTTAAGTTTCACCATTGCTGGATCATCAGGAAGAGTTACTAAATTCAATTTATAGAAAAAATTATTTTACAGGAAGTTATAAATTATTATAACTAAAAATAAAAATAATTTTTTTTAAAATTACTATATTTTTTTGGTTAACGGGAAGTTACAGAAAGTAATTATTAAATAAATTTCTTTGTAATGGGGATAATTTAATTTGGTCATTTGTTTTTATAATTTTTAAGAGGTATTTTTTTTCGTGTTTACATTTAGAAATTAATTCAAATTTTTTATTTAATAAATTTTCCTGATTTAAATGAGTAATTATTTCAAATTTTTCTTGCAAACATAGCATACATTTTTTGGAAATGTTATTATTTAGCAGGGCATTTATTATTGCTCTGTTCTTTAAGAACATTGAACACTCTATTTGTAAAATACACTAACATAATTTACACACACACACACACACACACACACACACACACACGCGCACATATATATTAGGGTACTGCAAATCGACATTTTTTGTTTCGAATTGAATCTCAAAGCAGGTCTTGATTTGCGAATCGAATCAGCAATTCGTGGTAAACCAAATTTAAGCATTTTTTTTTCCAAAAAAATAAAAATCTTTCTTTGATTAAATTCTTCTTGCCCGGATTATATTTTTGGCCTTTGTTTAAAAGTGATATTAGAACTATTTTTATTTACTCTTACTCCACCTGGGGTAAAAACCCATTTCAATTACATTTTAGCTTTATAAATCTAAAAAAATAGCAACATTCGCAAAATAAAATATGATTCAAAAAAACCTGAATCTTTTTTTTCGACTCAATCGAAGCAACACTTGATTCGCGAATCACATCGATTCGCAAGGCTCTAATATATATATATATATATATATATATATACATGCACATACATATATTATTATGCACTCTTATTTATGATCAAAATTTTGAATGTTATTATTCCAGGCTTTCGATTTAGTCAATAACTTCAAATAAATCAACTGTATTGCCTGCTTCAAAGAAATACCATTGGTTATGATTTTGATTTTATCAATTGAATGCTATAATTTTGATTCTATCTATTGAATCATCAGTCTGGTTTTGTACATATTGATTCAAAATTAATAAATTATGATAAAATTGATTTAAAACAAACAAATATTATAGTATATTTTTTTAGTATTCCAACTATATTTGGGTCTTGAAAAGGAAACTAACCTGTTGTAAAGAAGGGAAAAATAAACTAAAGCAGAAAGACTTTTTCTTGGAACTCAATATAAATATTTTTTGTATTTCGTGTTTAAATTTTTTTATTTTTTAATGTTTTTTAGCTTGAAACTGTTAAAATCAATATGAATATATTTAGAATATTTTTTACATAAAGATTGAAGATTGTGTTGAAATACATGCAACAGTCAACATTTTAATGAGAGAATTTGTATTATGGTTATTGCTTCTTTTATGGTAGTGAACATTGCAAATGTCCACATCTTTGAATCATTTTTTCGGCGGCCACTACATCTTGCTTTATTTCTAGATTGTTGTTTAGAAACTACTAAACCTTTTCTAAGCTTTTTTACTGATTGGCAAGTAAAACAGTCGTCACAGTGTGGTTTCCACTTAGTACAGAGACCAAGGGCAGTTGATGTTTTTCTTGAAAGCACATTGTTCATTGTACAATAACATTTTTTACACATTTTTGGAGGATGGACAATTTCCAAATCTGTCATTTCAACATGAAACAGCTTTTCTAATTTTACTTTAAGAATTTCTCCTATAAAATAATGCTTTTTACCAAGTAACTGTCCACAAACTCTGCAAATGAGTTTAATATTTTTGTTGTGAAGTTCCATTTTATTTAATATTAGACTATATAAAAAATTGTATATATATATAATTATAAACAAATTTATTTTTTACAAATCCTTGTAATTCATCCATATTTATCAACCAATTTCTATTTATTTTTTCTCTTTTCGAGATCTCTTTCTCTATTTCTCTTTATATATATATATATATATATATATATATATATATATATATATATATATATATATATATATATATATATATATATATATATATATATATATATATACACATCGGAAAGGAGTACCGTAGCAACAGGTTACAAAAAGTTAACGATTAAGATTTTATTTTAACTCTGCAAAAAAAATTGAATCCTCATATAAGCAAAAAATGCAAAAAAGATAAAATGTTCATTTTGCTGAATAAATAAAAATTTTAAAATTTCTACGCTCAAAATTTTTTTAAAAAAGGTTTAAAGATTATAAACAAAAACAGTAAAAGTAGCTTTAGCTGAAAGTAGATTTTATTCACATTCAGTTGTATTGTATTTTTTTTTAAATATTTTTTAGTACAGCTGCAAGTTATTTTCACAATAATTTCATTTAAAAAAATAGTTAAAAGTCTATTTAATTATCTAAAATTAAACAAGTTTAGGATTGCCAGATGTCCCGGTTTTACGAAGGAGAACTAAGTAAAAAAAATATTTTTACATATTTGGCGCAGAATTCTCCTTCGTAAAATCGGGACATCTGGCAACCCTAAACAAGTTACTCGTTGTCAATGATAAGTTTTTAAAAAAGTTGCATCCGTAGCCATTATTAAAATTCTAAATTATTTTTAACTCTACTGCGCTTGCTTATAATAACTTTCCACTTATTTCTAAAGTCTAAACGACCGTGTAAATATAGTGATATAAAATACCTTTTTGTAAATCTGGCAAAAATACTACCAATTTTTATCTAGACATTTATTAATTCAATTCTAATCTAGAAATTTATTATTATTCGTTCAAAAAGCACAACAAAAAAATAACAAACTAACTTTAAATAATGGTTACGAATTTTTTTACACTTCCATCGTTTATTTGCAATGCTTCGATTGCTTATGACGTTTTGAAACGATATTGTTGGATAATTTAAAGTGGAATGTGATTAGTTAACTTTAACCCTTTGAGCGCTCGATAAAATTTAAACGCCGTTCAGAAAAATTCAACTAAAAAAAAACCGGCAAAAAACAAACAAGAAAACTACTATTTTTGAACTTTATTTTTTTGTAGGTTTATAAGATTAAAAGCAGTTTAATGATTTTAATGCACAGCTTTTATGTGATAATTAGAAAAACAGGCTGGACACAGTCCAACACCACATAACTGACACTGCCAACTTGTGCGCACTCGAGTTTGGTGCCCAGCTACACATTTTATTTTTTTTCCTGCACTAACTTTCACAAGATTGTGACCATATAATGGATTGTTATTTGCAGTATGTTGGGGAAGTGGGTATGAGACAATTGTACTTCTAGCCATTTCAATTTCTCTTGATGTTCGTCTTTTAGAAATTACTTTCACTGGAAAATAATCTCCGACTAAACTTTCCACTATAGCCATCATAAAATCTATTCTTGACATTGGCTTATGTTCATTTGTATTGAGCTTATACAATAAATAGCTATTTAAAATTGCCCTACCAAATAGAGAAAAAGCAACTTTAGTTGTCCACTTTATTGTTTTACGCTCAGACAAGTACACATAGAGCTGTGCATCACCCAAATCTACACCACCCATGGTTTTATTGTAAAGGGCAACAGCATTTGGTTTCATAACTATATTTCCTCTTCTGTTACGTATTTCAGTAAAACCTGCTTTGGCAACAGTAGATAGTAATATAGGCTTTTTTTTACCATCTTGGTATGCCACACACAACAAAGGACCTTTTCTACATTGGCAAACCTCCTTGTTTTTTAATTTTGATTTGATGCAGATTTCTGGTAGGCCTTTCCTATTGACTCTCACTGTGCCTGTTGCAGTGGTCTGATGAGCATATAGATCTAATAACAGTTGAGGAGAAGTGTAATAATTGTCAATACCTAAGTGATGACCTTGATGGAGGAAATTAGTTTGGCGCAAAAGACGAAAAACTAAACTATAAGTCATACCATAGGCAATAGCTGCTACATCTGGGTCTTTTCCTCCTTTGTAAATTTCAAACTGACACAAATAACCATTGGTGCTGTCTGAAACACACCATAACTTAATCCCAAACCTAGAATGACGTTTGTTTGGCATATATTGACGCAGATGTGGTGTCTTTCCTTTGTAGCCAACCATACTCTCATCTATAGAAATGTCTCTTTGTGGATAATAATAATAAAGAAATTTGTTGTTAAAGTGTTCCACTAAAAACTGAATTTTATAAATTTTATTGAGTGGTTGTTGATTTGGCACGTGGATGTCTGTAAAATGAAGAAATTTAAGCAATAGTTGAAACCGGTCACGATTGAAGTGGGTAACAAACCAGGGAGTAGATGCACAAGGATGACTTATATCCCAGTAAAGTTTAAGGTTAGCTTTTTTGATGAGACCCATGTTAATTACGACTCCAAGGAAAGCTCTTATCTCTAAAAGATTGGTCTTTCCCTGTTTAATCCATCCATGACCTCTTGATGTTGGATGGGACCTCAAATGTTGTTGATTATTTTGAATCCATGTATCAGCATAATTATTAGTAAAATTTACTATATTTTGCAAAAATTCACGAGTAAAAAACAAGTCAAGATATTCAATAGGCTTAGACTCAGGTGAAATTGAGTGCTTGGGTCCTGATTCACCAGTAAAATAAACAACATCAGGACCAAGGTCATCTCCTAGAACAAATACCCAATCATCTAAAACATTACCATCAACATCATCTACATCAACATCGCCATCAGAACTGAAGTCTACATAAAAATTAAAATAAAAACTCCAAATTATCATACTAGTTGATATATTTGTATTAAATAATATTGTATACAATTTTTAAATTAAAGTTATCGTGCCTTCATCAAACAAACTGTCATCGCTGGAACTTAAAAAATCTTCGCTGGTACAACTTTCAACATCCATACAACTTTCTTCACTGTCGCTCATTTTTAATGCCAAATATATAAAGACAATATACCAAAAGATAGAAAAAAATGTGCTCTATTCAATGCTACCATTATTAATGAACGAACAGCGGTATTTTGTTGTAAAAAGTCATAGTTTCAAAGACCACTTTTAAAGCCACGATCGTGGCTCTTCGCGCTCTGACGGTATAGCCACGATCGTGGCTCGTCGCGCTCTAAGGGTTAAACTATGATAGTCACGCGGTGTTTAATAGAAAATTAAACTGTCCCTTGAGAAATGACGTATTTTAACTTCGTTCTCCCTTCAGTCTATAATAACTCCTTTTTCGATCTCCCTTCAGTCTATAATAACTCCGGTTTTCAATAAATACTAATACCGTAAAATCGCTTAAGTTCGGCCACTTAAGCCTTGAACATTTATTTATCACGCATAAATAAAAATTTTCAATTTTTTTTCCTGAAACATACTGAAAGTTATATTGATAATTGATTTTGTAAAAATAAAAAAAATGAAAAACTTGTACTCAATATTTTGTTTAAAATGAAAATCTACTTTGAACAAACTTTCAATACCACCTCATAAGTTCGGCCACTATATAAATACTAATAACGTGCGTATATAAATACTAATAATGTGCGGCCGTGGCGCAGTGGTTAGAACGCTTGCTTTATAAGCAGGAGATCCAGGTTCGAAACGAGCTCTGGACATATTTTCGCGTCACGGTAAGGGAGGAGGCGTGAACTTCCTGGTTAAATGCACTTCCGCGGTGCTCTGTGACAAGACCGTTGGGACTTCTTGGGGCACCTAAAAAAAATAAATAAAAAAAAAATAACGTATTACAAACTTAACGTTACAAGTAATGAAAACTTATTTTTAAATATTATTTTATTGTAAAATTATGATATAAATTCAAGTAATACCAGTAACTAAGGAGGGCGTCACCCCAAGCTCGAAAAAAAATGTCTTTTGGGGCACCAAAGAAAACAAGAAGGAGCACATAAAAAAAGGTCTTTTTAAATATAAGCAGTACTATTTTTAATTTTTATTGTAATTAGTCAACTACTTTGTTGCTTTGGCTATTATGGCCATTTGCTACGCCATTGTTAATAAAATTAGAAATATATTTTTCAATTGATTTAAAAAGGTTTTTTCAATTAACAAAAAAACACTACTTTGCTTTAAATGAGCTTTGTATGTTTATTGGCAATTCTTACAGTAAACATACGCTTTGTTGACCATAGTAGAACAGCAAGATCCACACGACCAATCGCCACAGGATTCGCAATACATCCATATTTGTCGTTGAGCTGTAATTTTATCTCCAAACAAAATATCAGAAGCTTGACATTTTTTGGAACTTAAAGAACCGTCAGTTAATTATGAAATTATGAACAAATTCAAATAAAATATCATGTATCCATTTTAAAAATGTCAAAATTTACTGGTAAATTTACAGGTAAAAGTACCGGTAAATTTTACATTCGCAACACTTACTAATATTTCACTAATTAACAACACTTACTAACATATTACTGCTAATTGTCTCCTTCGTTGTTTATCCGTGAATGACCGAAGTTAAAGTATTTCAAAATTTCATTCATTTTTATAAAAAAGTAGTTAATTTTCAAAAATTAATAATTCTTATTTTGTAAATATAATTAATTTGGTGATTCTCAATATTACTAAGATTAAATTTGATCATTTATTTTAATAATTGGCTTATTTTAGATTTTAATAGTATGCATTTTTTCAAATTGTTGTTTTGCTAAAGAATTATTTCAGCAGGTAAACATAACATTATTATTTTTTATATAGATCCATATCCATATTTACGAACTAATTACAAATATTATTTGAGAAAAAAAAAGTTTGTAAAACGTGTTTTTAGCATGCTTTTTTTATATTTTTTTCATGGTGACAAAACTTAGGCAATTTTACGGTATACTATCAATTAAATAAAAAAGTGATGAAAAAGGCATTTGCGGTTTTGGCGGTAACTGGAAAAATCCATTCGGGTGTTAGCTAGAACTTTCTTTTTCTTTTTTTGTAGCTGTGAAAAGTTCATTTCAGTAATCTGATGAATAATTAAACACAAATTTATTTACAAATAGTATAAATGTTTAAATTGAATTTAAACAATATCATTAAAAATCATTGTAATATTCAGTTAAACACCAATTTAGGCATCTTCCATATTTAAAATCTTTGCGTAATGCTTCGAAGTATGTTGAGCAGCACGCGCACAGTTACCTCCTATAATTATATTTTTTGAAGCAGTACCAATTCTTTACAAATACTTCATTTGTTCTCCCACAATCCCAGCACCGAATTCAGATGGAATGCGAATCGCATTTTTAGCGTTACTTTTAATTTTAGATTAGATTGTTTCCACCGGGTTTAATATTGGACTGTAGGGTCCTAAACGTTACAACTAAGCTGGAGAAGTTTTAAACACCCTTTCCAAACGAGCGTGACATGGAGCATTGTCTGTTACGATGACCAAATGCTCCAAAAGATTCCCGGATAAGATTTCTGTAGTTCACTCGTAAAACATAACCAACATCTATTCGTTAAAAGATTTTGCATTAAATGATCCTCTGCGAGTTTCCATTATGACGACATTTGTTGTTGATATAGCTACAATTAAATGTATGTTTGCACTTTTTGAAGCAGGCATTTTCATTATTGCTCTTCTTTTCTGTTTGGCACGTCCTTACGTTTTTCTACAAAAAAGGTTTTTTTGTAGAAAAACGTAATATATATATGTATATATATATATATATATATATATATATATATATATATATATATATATATATATATATATATATATATATATATATATATTTATATATACACACACACACACCACACACACACACACACACACACACACACACACACACACACACACACACACACACACACACACACACACACACACACACACACACACACACACACACACACATATATATATATATAATCAGGGTTCCCACTCCTCCTTAAAATCCTTAAATATCCTTTAAAAAAGTTAAAATTTGACTGCTCTCCTTAATTTCACCATACTATCTTTTTTTTTTATCATCTAGGAAATTTTATTAAAGCAAATCGATTATACTTATCTATAGAGAAGCACATAGTTACTTCTTTGATGAGTTAAAATCCTATACTTTTGCTTTATATTTATATATATATATATATATATATATATATATATATATATATATATATATATATATGTATATATATATATATATATATATATATATATATATATATATATATATATATATATATATATATATATATATATATATATATATATATATATATATATATATATATCATATATCAGCCCCTGAGTATTAAAGTAATTTTTTTAATGGGTTTTTTTTTTGGCTTTTTGTATTTAACTTTCACTTTCTTTAAATAATTTTAAGTGAGATTAAGCCTAAACAATTTGCTTTGATGTTTCCAGATAGGAAAATTACCAGCGACTTTTTATGTGGAAAACAAAATCTGGCTATTTTGTAATTCATGGTCTTGCCCCTTATTTAAAAAAAGTTCTGATAAAAGATCTTAACCTTCTGGATAACTTTGTATGTCTTTTTGATGTATCTTACAATAAAGTTGTAAAGAAAGGTCAAATGGGCTTACATGTGCGCTATTGGAATGAAGAGAGGAATACTGTTTGTCATTATGGGATCGACAGAAATATTTCATTAAAAAAAAAGTTATCAACTAAAGAAAAGAAAAACTAATGTAATACATTACTTTTAAATCTTTGGTATCATTCTTTTCTTTAATGACTTTTAAAATCAAAATAAATTTTGAAAAATAAGTTGCACAATCCACCTTAAATGTACTGTATAACTGTTTGATTATAGATGGATGATCACTGTTTTCAAAAGAACTACGTTATTTTACAAGATAATTAAAAGTTCATGTGTCCTGCTAAAATCGATATAAAATTAGTTTCATTGAGATTGCGAAAAAATTAAGCAGAGTTGTTTTGATAACAAAAATGAACTTTGGAAATGTCAAGATTGCTACTGAAGATTGGCAAATAACTAATGACTTGGTAAATAAGTTTATAATTACACAAAGCTTCTTGAATAACCTTTACTAGAATTAAGTTGAGTTTCACAAAATTTAATGTACTGATTAGTTATTATTAGCGTTTTATATTATATTTAGACCATTTTAAATTCTTACCATTACCATATTAAAGTCTTATATTTCAGCAAAGCAAATCAGAGACCATTTTCCAGAGTTGGGGGAGAAAAATAAACAAATGATAAATGATGCTACTTCAAAAAACGGCTATAAAAACATTATAGCAGCTGAACGTCTGTTAATATATAAGAGAGCCTAAGGATAGTAAGATTAAAGAAATTAAGTTAAATTTTTTTTATTAGGTTATAATGAGATACATTTAATTCATCATTATATGATGCTTACATGTATATTAAATAATATATTTTCTTTAGATGCTTGTCTACCTTTGCACACAGCAAATAGATTGATGGTCTTAAGAAGTCAAAAAGAATGTTGTGATAAGATAAGTGTTTCATAAGGTTATATTTTTTTATTGTATATTTGTAACATTGTCAGTGATATTGTTACCTGTTTAGATTTTTCCAAATTTATCTTTTATAATGACAAAGCAGTAAAGTCATTGCGCTATATTTTCAAGGCAATGTCACAATTATTTTATCTCCTTACGCTTGATTCTTTTTCCAATGCTAATACACTTTAAAAAATCTGTTAAAAATGTTAACGGAGTATCTCCAGTATTACAGTTTACAGTAACTTCGTAACAGATATGGATTAAATTAAGAAATGAGAGAATAGAACAATGGATTACTCCTTTTGCTACTAATTATCGGAATACTTTTGATAAGTTCACGGAGTTGACGCGTGTAGAAATTTTTTTTTTGTTTCTATAGATTTCTGTGTATTATATAATAATTGTTTGTTCATGTTTCATAAAATTCAGCGTCGTATTTATTGACACATTGTTCAACATGATTCAAATGTATATTTATTAAAATTTAAAGAGAAATTACTTAAATGTTTAGACTGTATGGAGGACATTAAAACCCGTTTCAGTCCCAATAATAAAGTAGAATATATTGGTCATCAATCTATCAACAATCATATTTTGGCAGTTTATGCAAGATGTTCATGTCTTACAGTACGATAAATTGACTACGGAGTCGTTGTGCAGAGATTAACACTCGTTAAATACAACTAAAAGTTTAGTTTATATTTAGTGTATCACTTAGTTAACGTGTAATACATGAAGATTTACGATTTTTATTACAAAGTGTTATTTTTTATTTTACTAAAGGTTTATTTCTCTTGACTCAATCTAAAGATTTATTTCTTTTGACCCCGTTCAAGACCCGACTGATTCTAATACCAATCGGTGTAAATAATTTGTTCCTTTTAAAATAAACACTACAAAATGTTTTGGTTATGTTTATTTTGTTACAAAAAAATTACGGGCAATTGTTAAACACCATGGCAATTAGGTCAGGATAACCGAAATAGTTTTTTATTTCAATGCTACGAAGGATCCTGTGACTTCAACTTTGTATCCGCTAAACTTACGGTATGTTTCAATCGTGTAGGGTAAAGCGACAAAATTCAAGTCAATTACCAAGTTCCATTTTAAATTTAATTTCTTGAAATGTAATACCTGTGGCAAGTAAGATATTTATGTTAATAAGGTTACATCATTTAATATAAATTGTTTATGTTACTTGCATGGTAAAAGCTGAATATTTAAAACAAAAAGTTTAAAAACATTTTTCGCTTTATAATATTTAGAATTATTTAATATTTTGAATTAATTAATATATTTAAGAATTGCATTATTTGATTTGAAATAGAATCGAAAAAAATTCAAAGCCAGGCTGATATTTTGTCAAATTTGCTGTAATTTGGTCGAATTCTTTTGCCTTTGTTATCTTTGTTTTTCTACGCAGTTTTTATTATAAAAATAAATTAAGACCCGAGTGCTGAAAGGTATATCTTTCTAACAGTGTATGATTGTCTTGAAGACCCATTCGTTAACATATTTTAAGAAAAAAAAATTGCAAAAATGTGGCATTTTTTTTAGAAACGAAATTGTAAAGATGTGGCCGGAATCAGGACACTTTACCCTAATGGATACAATCCGTCGAATTAATACTCCGTTTATTTAACGGAGATCTCCGTTTCACAGTTATTGGAAATAATCAAAAAACGGCATGAATTCCATTTTTGTAAAAATCTGATATGAAAAATTAGGGCAAGATTGTTGCAAACGGACCACATTTTCATTTTCTTTAAAAAAAAAAGGTTAAACCACTTTACGCTTCCCCGCAGCTGTTCAAAGTTGCCATTAAAAAAAATAATCTTTTAGCAAAAATACGATAACTTTTAACTTTTATCGTGTATCACAAACCACTTTTAGCTATTGTACACCAATCAATTAGTAGAATATTAATCAAGCTTTCAGAGTAAAAAGAAAAATATTTTATAAAGTTTCTTACCTTAAAAATGCAGGGAAGAGTAACTTTTTAGACAAAGAAATAATAGCTCACTTGAATGTGATTTTAAGTAATTTCTTTATGTTTCTGTAAAAATCTAAATACGTAGGGCTAAAATTCAACCCTTCTCCTTTTAATCCAATATAGGCTTTGATGCCGTCCGGACCCGCCAATAACTACTTTTTTTTTTCAATTTAAAAATGTCTATATTGATGACCTTTTCTCTCTTTCTTACATAAAAATGACTGACATTTTAAATACTCCATAATTTTATTATAAAACAATTTATTTTTTGTGATTTACCACCTATAAAGTACTGTTTAGAAATATCTTTTAAATCGATATAACTTTAAACCTTCCGCAATTTAAATATAGGGACCATGGTTCGCGTGACCTTCTTGCTAAATGCTTTTTCGCAGTGCTCTGTGAATGGTGCCTTATGGGGGCAAAAAAACAAAATAAATATAAATGAAAATTAAAAATAAAAAAGAAACACAAAACCAAACATGGAATTTAAAACTTCAAATTAACTTAATCTATTTATATTGCGGTGAGACCAGATGCAATGCTTGTAGCTTATTAATAAGATTCAAATCAATATACTAATATATTGATATTATCAATATGCTGGTATATTGATTTAACTCACATTACAAAAAAAAACATGTATTTCCTAAAATAAATATTCTTCTCATGGCAAACCTTTATATTACGTTTAATCTTCTGTAAATACCAGATTTAGAAGTGCATGTAAATATTTTTGGAACTAAAGTAGGTTATCCGCGTCCACTAGCGGGTGATGCGGAAGTTATCGGACAAATCCTAATTTCATTATTTGAGCATAATAATTAGTTTTTGTGGTTTTATGCGTAGACATAAACGTTCTATAAAATCTAAACTTTATTATTTGAAACACAATTATTTAAAATGAGGTTAAATGCAGCTGAACGAGAATCTTTTCGAAAGCGACTAAAAATCTTTTTTGTAAATAAACCTAATATAAAAAAAAAAAAAAATCGTAAATCATTTTGAAAAGGAAGGATTTGCTCGAAGTACAATATATGATAACCTAAAAAGACTTGAAACTGTTCAATCGTTTTCTGATAGAAAGCACCCTGGTCGTCAGACATCCTGGACTAGAGAAAAGAAAGCCGAACTAACGAGACTTGTCAACAATCGAAAAGGGGTCAGTCAGAGAAAAATAGGTATTAAATTCGGTGTAAATCAATCGACAATTGGTCGTCAGTTAAAAAAAATGAATATTAAATATAGAAAACGTGAAAAGACTCCAAAATACACTATAGAACAACAAATAAAGGCAAAGAAAAGAAGCAGGAAACTAGTTAACCAACTCTATAACACAAAATCGCTTCTAGTCATCGATGACGAAAAATACTTTTGTTTTGCAGGGGACAACATGCCTGGAAATTCTGGATACTACACAAACAACAAAAAGACATGCCCAGAAAGTGTTCGTTTTATAGGAAAAGAGAAATTTCCAAAAAAATTATTAATGTGGATAGCCATATCTGACCGTGGTATGTCCGAGCCATTGTTTCGCACTTCCAAGGCTGTAGCGATCAATTCATTAATCTATATTAATGAATGTTTAGAAAAACGACTTCTTCCATTTATTCACAAGTATCATGGAGACTTTAACTATTTATTTTGGCCAGATTTAGCAAGTTCTCATTATTCTAAAGATTCTCTAAATTGGATGAACCAATATGTCTATTACGTTGATAAAGAATCCAATCCCCCAAATGTGCCTCAAGCACGACCAATTGAAAATTTTTGGGGACATTTGACACAGAAGGTTTACGAGGCAGATTGGCAAGCTTCAACAGAGCAAGTTTTGATTGATCGCATTAAACTAAAACTACAAAAATATGATTTAAACTTTTTACAGTCGCATATGAAAGGTGTCAGAGGAAAATTGAGATCAATTGCAAATGGTGGTGTTTTTTCATATAAAAAGTAATATATTTTTATTAAAAGATAAATGCTTTATTTAAAAAAAGTATAATAGTAGTTTGTTTTTTTATTTATAAATAAGTTATTGACGTTTTTATTTTGTCCGATAACTTCCGCATCACCCGTTAATTTGTGTTGTATAAAGCAAATCAGAGGTGTTTTGAGCAATTTGTAAGACAAAAAAAATGTATATATACATTATATGTAATTTCGTTTTTGTCTGAGAAATTACTAAAAACTCCTCTGGCTTTCATTAAAAACTATACTATACAAATTAGTGGACGTGGATAGCTTACTTTAGTTCAAAAAAAAATGCACATACACTTCTAAATCTGGTATCTACAGGAAATACAACGTAATATAAAGGTTTGCAATAAAAAGAAAATTTTTTGTAGAAAAATCCATGTTTTTTTTTTTGCATAAGCATAACACTTGTAAGCATATGGAGGCTCAGATTTAAAAAAAAGATAAGAAGTTACTTCAAAATACGGATTTTTTTTGGCGCATTTCCATTATTTTTGGGAATCTCAAAAATGCATGAAAACCATTTAATGAAGTTATTGTGTTGCAAACATTTTCATGCATAAACTTAAACCTATACTATGCAATAAAATAAGTTTTCATTAACCAAACAAAACATCTTGGCGAAAGAGATATATTTACGTGATTATAGTTTATTTACGTGATAAACATTGTATCAAGCTAAAAAAGAATCCATATGCCCCTAACTAAAGTTTAGACCCATGGCTCATTTAAAAAATGTTATTTCACTGAAACATATAAACCCAGATAAGTCATACCAACATCACGCGTTGTCCATCAAACAGCAAAGTAAATCTCAACTTAGTAGTGGTTGCTTGCAGCCTTATTGGGAGTGAATCAAAATTAAAAAAAAAAAGAAAAAGAAAAAAAGTTATATTCGGCACCACCATCCGCCTTAAAAATACTTTAGGGAACTTGATAACAATGTCTGGACCAAATACAAGGGTTCATTAAGGGATGGTCCTATTGCGACAACAAAAAAACACCACACGCTACTAATCAAAAGATGATAGCGTGGCTCTTTTTGAAAATTTTTTTATTAATAAAATTTTAAAAACATCATTTAAATAATTTAATAAACATCATTTAAATGTTATTATTTATTGAAATTTATATTTAAAGTATTCATATAAATATTTATTTAAAACATGATATTTAAAACTATTTAAAAAAATCTGCCGATTTTTTGTTGAGGATCTTTTTCACCATCCTCTTCACTCCCCTTCTAACTATTGTTATTTTTCTCATCGATTGAAACATCAATCATTTACATACCTCACCACATTTGACCATCATAGCGATCTCTTGCCTTGTTAAAACATGCAGCCACTTTCGATTCAATTTCTTTTGTCGCATCGTTGATCCAGGTAAAAGTTGACACTATAAATATAATAAAATGATCACTTAACATTAATTTATTCAAACCTATAATTATGTTCAAAAACTATAGTTATTAGATGAGTTCACACATATAAATTAAGGAAGAAAATTCAACTTATAATGAGTAAACAATCATATAATAAGTAAGAAAATTCAACTTATACTGAACAAACAGTCTTATAATAAGAAAGTTCAACTTATAATGAGTAAACAACCTTATAATAAGTAAGAAAGTTCAACTTATGATGAACAAACAATCTTATAATAAGTAAGAGCTTTATAGAATCATATAAATATCTGCATATTAATAACATATATTATAAGTAAACAAGTAAAGGTTGCAGCCAGCCTCCAACCATTATCACACTGTTGTAATGTTGCTTCTCTTTCACTTTTCTAAATATGCTATAATAGGTGCAGCTCTAAAGAGCTAGCGTCTCTTCTGCAATCTACTTAAATTTATTCTTTTATTACTCATCATTCAATTTAGCCTTATCCTTTAACTGCGACTATTCCTAAGTGCTCTAAAAATTCTTATTTGCCTAGTTTTTTTTCTTGAACATATGTTCTTTGGAATTCTCTCTCTCCATCTTGTTTTTCTTGGTTCATATAATTTGCCATCTGTCAATCAAATCATCTGTGAGTTGTTATCTTTCTTCATAAACTTCATCTTGGCTCTTCCAGTAACTTCCAACTCTAGTAGTGGTTGCTTGCAGCCTTGTTGGAAGCAAAGATTAAACAAGTAACTGTTATAACAAGTAAAAAAAATTGTTAACATCTATATATATTTTGAATATTTTGGAAGTATAATTTTTTTTGTTACTTATTGTTTTTGCCTTAAAATCAAAATTTTTGTTATTGTTGTTAAATCAAATTCTGAGCAGACAGTTAGACCGACTCCTATTTATACAAAAATGTTTAGAGTAGATCTGAATTAAACTTAGATCTAATCAGAGTAGATCTGAATTAAACATTTTTGAGCAGTTTTTCCAGGTTAAAGCTTGTTTGCCACGTCAGTCCTGTTGATATTTTGCTGCAGTTCAAGTGCCAGAAATTTTTTAAGACCTGAGAAACATGAACATAGATATCCCTCCTTCAAGCTTCATTTATAAATGTTTTATCTCATTCATATTGTAATCTTTTGCCAAAAGGTGTTCCTCTTGGCAATCAAACACATGGTTATACTCACATAATCGGAGTGTACACATTATCATAATCGCAGCAAAGAGGTAAAAAAAATTCTTTGCTGCAGTTATGATGATGATAACACATCCCAATCAACAGGATCACAACAAACACGTGCCTATAATCTTAAATTGTCATTATTCAAGATTAATCAAATTATAATGGATTTAAGTCAATTCACGCAGAATGTATGCATTCATAAGATGAGTGTCCAAATCCACTTCTGCAGTTTTTTCTTCAGTTTTCTTTTTCCTTTTTTTTTAAAAAAATTAACAGTTGTTCACAAATATTACCTAACCAAAAAATAAATTTTGCAAGATTTTTCCAACTTTATACTTAAAACTAAAATGCCAATAATAACGAATTAAACAAAAATGTTGCCTGCTTTTTATGCTTTTTAATGTTTCAATAAAATATTTAGAGATTATTTAAATCAAATGTTTTGAAAAGATAAACTGTCATGATAATTATAATAAAAGTCACCAAAACAAAAAAAATCATAAACTAAGATACACCAATCATAAATTATGATACATCAATAAACAACATCAGATAAAATAAAAATATTCTTTGCAATCAGACTAAAAAAAAGCACAAATATTAAAATAAAAAATAAATAAAAATATTACAAATATTAAAATAAGAAAGTTAATTGTTAAACAAAGTTAACATTTATTTCATAAATTGAATTTATCAAAGAGAAACACGAAAACAATGAATATATAATGAAATAATTAAAAACTTGAAAATAAATACAGCTGTATTAAAGATTATTATTTTAAATTATAGCAGAACTATGAGTTAATAAAAGTGCATACATTTATTAATGTTTGAACACTTTTTTCACTTGAACTCTAAAAGTGTAGAAACTTTTTGCATTTGTTCAAAAATAACACATGTCATTGGAAAAATTAAAAATTACCTTATGTGCAACAGGAAATTTTGGAGTTTTAAGCTTCCTTGACAGTTTATTGCTTTTTAACTATAAGCTTTGAATCGTTATTTTTTTGTAAACATGCTATAGATGAATGGTATATTCCTGATAACGCAGATTTGACCACTTTTATTGCATAAACATTTTTTCTCTTATGTAAGGTGTTGAGTTTTATTTTTAAAAGGGAAGCAAAAATGGTGATCCTAGGTTTGTGACAAATAATTTGTACACATTGCAACTGTATTACAAAAAACCTCTTTAGTTGTGACTTGGATTGACCAATACAATTCATTGAAATACAATGCTTTGATTGAAATACATTTATTGAAGATCTTCACATCAGTTACAATGATATTAAATCGAAAAAACCTTTACTGAATAAACTGGAAGGATAAGGTCCTCATTGCTTCTGGACTTCTATTATTATTTAAACCCAGAAGCAACATGGGTACCACTTATAAAAGTGGAGCTATGCTATACCTTAAATATGTTAATATAAAAACTATTACACTATAATATAGTCTATATTACTATAAAAATTATTGTGGGATTTATTGGAGAAAACCATTTTTTTTGGTAGATAACTACAAAAAAAAAAAAAAAAAATCTAGATTGAATATATTATATTTCAATCTAGATTTTTCAATTGTTTGTGTAGATATCTACCAAAAAAAAAGGTTTTCTCCAATAAATACCCCAATAATTTTATATATTATTTAATAAATTTATTTAATATAAACTTCTAATAGTTAAATTGAGTTAATGGATTGACTATGAGTCAGTTTAAAATAGAGTTAAAAATATTAAATTCAATATAAAATAAAAATGGAGAAAGTGATGGTACTCGCTTTATTAAAAAAAATGTTATTAGTACTTGTAACTTAAATTAAATAAATAAAAATTCTAACATCTCATGGACTTAGGGACGTATGGTCCGCTAATGTTTTGCGACAGTATATAGAATAAAAAATAATCCGGTAACCGAAAAATACGACCTAATTCTGAGGGATGTTAAAGTCGCTAACCGCTTATAAAGCGAGCGCTCTAACCACTGCGCCACAGCCGCACAAATCAGACTCCTTTAAAATAATATTCATTTTAAAGTAGTCTGATCGTTATTTATTATATCTAGAATATTTTTTTGAAGCATGTTACCCAAATAATTCATTTTGAAAAATAGTTTTTAGCATGAATGTATTTAAGGATTTTAAAAAAAAGTATATTTTCTTGTTAAACTATTTGTTGTTGTTGTTGTTAAATCATAATTTTATTAACTTTATAACAAAATTAAAATTTATAGACTCTTAGTTTTAAATTTAATTGCAATTTAATAATATTATATAATAGTTTAATAAATTACTACATTGCAGTTTGCCTGTGTTGTTTATATTTAGTATACCAAGAAGCACTATACATAATAAAATGAAATCAAAGCATAAAAAATGCATCGGTGCACCAACCATATTTACTTATGATGAGGAGCAGTCATTTTCATCTAGAATCAAGGTTATATGTGATTGGGGATTTCCATTAAATTAACTTGATGTTAAAATGTTAGTAGCTGGTTATTTAAAACTGCAAAATCGTACTGTAAAATTATTTAATAACAATATTCATGGTGATTGGGTCTCAAGTTTTATGAAACGTACTCAGTTAACCCATAGAACTGCATCAAATATTAAAAGAAAACGTGCAGCTATAAACAAAGAACAATTAAAAAATTATTTTGACAATATTAGACTTGAGCTTGAAGGAATTCCCCCTTGTAACATTTGGAATTATGATAAAAGAAATTTGCGTGATGATTCTGGAAATAAAAAAGTTGTTATGAAATGTGGAACTAAGTACCCTGAGAGAATAATGAATAGCAGTAAGGCTTGTTGCTTTTTAATGTTTTGTGGAAATGGTGTTGGAGAAATTCTTTCACCATACACAGTTTTTAAAAGCACACATTTATACGACTTATGGATAAAACATGGTCCAAAAAATTCTTACTTTAATAGAACCCAATCTGGTTTGATGAAGTTACTTTTGAGGATTGGTTTTTTTGAACATTATTGCCATGAGTTAAGAAACAATTTGGGAAAAAAGTATTATTAGGTGATAATCCCTCTTCCTATTTAATTCATAAAGTTATTCATTCTTGTGAAAAACATAACCTTAGATTCATGTACCTTCTGCCCTCTTGATGTTGCATTCTTTGCACCATTAAAAAAAGCATGGTGCAGTATACTGCTGGATTGGAAACTTACTTCTCGTGGTAAAAAATTTGCAATGTTATCAAAAGAAGACTTCTCTAAGTTGCTGAATAATTTAATGACATCCATTAATAAAAGTTCCTGAAAAAATTTTATATGTGGATTTAGAGCTTGTGGTTTGGTGCTATTTAATCCTAATGCTGTGTATAAAATTACCAAGTGAAAACGTCTTGAATCCTCGTAAAGCTTTAAACCAGAGCCTTATAGACATATTAAATGAGAAAAAAAATGAAGGTGGTGATAAGAAAGATGTAACACAAAGTAAAAATAAGATTAAAAAAAATATATCCACAAAAAACTTAAAATTGAACCAGAAAAATCTATTTCTGTAGAATACGATAGTGAAACAGAAAAAGCATGTGAAGGTGAATCAGTCTCTATTGAATTTATGATAGATTACTGAAGTGATGCCTAAATTTAAAAAAAAAAACAAAGTTTATGTTACAAAAAAACAGAGTTTATGTTACAAATCGTTCGTTTATTCTTTAGTACTCTCTTATTTTTTGCTTTTTCTGACGTTTAATTTAAAAAAAATCAAATTATTTAGCTAATATGTTTCTTTAATACTGTTTATATTTATTTTTATTGTCCCTTTTTTAATTTCTTGACATACTTTAGGCACCCCTTTTTGAAATAAAAGCTAACTGTAAGTTTAAAATACATTAAATGTGGTTAATAACACTTAATTTACATCCGGTGCTAAAAAACAATTTACTATGACAAAGTTACCCAATTGCCGGTTAACATTGACCACCCCATTATTTCCATAAAATCTTGGGTTTGGTGAATACAATGAGTTCATCATTTTACTAATTAAATGACATTAGTAATGCGCAACTTTGAGCATCAAAATAGTTTTGGGAAAAGGCCCCTTTTTTTCAAAAAGTTATTTTATTATCAAAATTGGTACAAAGTTACCCCTGTTTACGGTATTACAAAATGTTTTAGTTTACTTTATTACAAAATATTTTTGTTTACTTTCCCAGCCGGCACAACTCAAGAAAAAGTTACGCTTGGTTTCCGTTGCACGTTAAAAACCTTCTAAAATAAAAAGAATAACACGTGCCAAGAATGGTTTTCATTCCGTGAAATTAACTATTACTAAATTATAATAAATACCACTTAACACAACTTTAAGTAATGGTTTCACCGTTACGGAAACGTAGTATTATATTATCATAAGTTTCTGTAAGGAAGGTGAAACTACTGATAAAAGGATGTGATAATTAAATTTAACTTTAAAACCTCAAAAAAAAAAGGTGTTAAATATGCGCGTGTTTTTGTTTTACGCCCAAATCGTGACAAACACGTGTCTAAACAGTTTTAAATTCCAAAAAAGAAACTAAATGAGGCACCTCACAGGATAAGGGACCAAGTCTTAGAAATGGAGTTATTAGCACTACTGTATAATAGAAAGAAAAATGATCAAAAAGAAAATGAATTTAACTTAATATCTTTATTTTTGACCAAGTTATAGCTGTTTGTGCGGGACAACAACCGGAATAGCGTTTTTGAGAAAATTAAAGTTGAAAGTTCGCATAATTTAAAAATGTTATAAATTCAGTTTAATGAAGAAGTTAGTGGTTATTTTCTGTTTTTAATTGCACAATACAGTTTAGATTACGGGTACAAATTTTTGCATCAAATAAATTTCAGTAACTCATTAAAAATAAAAAAATAAAAACATAACTGAAAAATCAAAAAGGTACCAACTCTTAATTAAATACATAATTTTGTATCTGCTTTTCGTTTGGGGCAAACTGGAACTGTTTTTAGCATTTTAATTATATGTCCAACTTGTTTGCAGTAAGAACATGTGGACGGCTTCTTTTTAACCAGAGGCAAACCCATCGAAAAATCTAGATTGCCAACCGTTTCTTGAACTGTTTTGCGAACATTTGCTGCTCTGACCTAGAAATAAAAAATAATTTAAGATAATTATTGATGTTTTCATTGTTCAAAGCTTAAATATTAAGTCAAATATATCCGTATTTTAATTCTCGTAATGATGGTAGGTTAAAAAATAAAAAAACCTGGGCAAACGTTATCCTGTCAACTTGTGGCTTTGGACAAATTAAATCTTTCCGGCGTTCTGGGAAAAAAATTCGGATGTTATCGTAGAGATACCATTGTTTTTCTGGTGAGAGAAGTTTAGATTGTAATAGTTGTGGCGTGGTAATTTTTGAGATAAGTTGGTGTTGCCATATTTGGAATTCTAACTTCGCACTGTCCGAATCAATCTTACAAGTAATCACTCCAGGTTTGTCAAATTGAAATGTGAAAGAGTGCCATTGCTTGATATTAGGAATCGTTTTAAAATTAGGTGAAAGCTGTTCTTGCCAATCATATGTTGGAACAAAAATTGAACCATTCTCGTGACCGACGATGACTGATTTATTTATTTTTAAAATTGGAGTACTAGCTTCTATGCATGCAGCAAGCTCTTTGACCGAAGCTACTTCACTTTGCCGAAACTAGGATTTCAGAATCCCAAATCCTGCATCTGGAGAGAATTTCGTGTGACCGACAGGCAAAAACATAATAGTTATTCTTTGGTTTAACCTAACAGCTACTCTCCAAGAGAAATACTGCACTACAATGTTGTTTTCATTTTTCCCTACACAGTTGTCAGCATGGCAATACCGGGTATCTTTGATAGAACATTTATGTTCAGCAAGGTAGTGATGAATCACACTCAAAATACAGTTTGCACCCTTTCCGGTTTTTATGTTCTCAGGTATCACATAATTGTGCTGAACACAGGCCGATTCATTTGCAATACCAAAAATTCCAACTTTAAACAGAGTTAAAAAATAGATAGGTTCATGTTGATCTGGTAAGTTTGGTAGAAAGATTTGCTGTGCATAGTAAAAAAAATGTATGAAATTTCATTTTTTTCGCCAGTTTGATACAATCATGATAAACGAAACGCTCTTTCTCAACTAACCTTAGATGTTTTAACATCTCAGTTATACGCTCTCGTTTGACTTCTACTTCTAGATTAACCATCTCAGACATTTTTATAGTGTTATTCTGACACACAGTGCATAAATCCGAGCGCGGACGTTGGATAACAATAAAAGGCAAAGTCATTCCCCAAATCTTCGATAAAGCTAAAATTTGCAGCGAATGCATTCCAGACAATTCACATGCGGATTTATATTTTTCATGTATGCTTTTCTTTGTTTCCCATGACGGAAGAAGCATCATCCGATGATCTCTTATTCCTCGAGTTTTTCCGGGTAGAACTAGTGCATTGTTTTCAGCATAATTCATTATAAATTGAACAACTGCTGTGGCATCAACTTTCGTACAAGTATTTTTGGGTTGTCTTCCAGTATTGCCATGTCTACGAGGAGCAATTCCAAACTTAATGACTCGTCTGCGTAGTAGACGGAGATGTTTACGACCAATCCTATGCAAAAATAGGAATGTTTTCAAACATATCTTGTATCCGTGAAACCAATAACCAATCAGTGTTTTTGATCGAAGTTCATTTTGATCTTCATACCGATTACAACACATTAGCCTTTCACTCGTGTGAAGCAAAGCACTTAACTGGGTAATAATATTGTCATTCAGTTTGTTTTCATGTTCAAACATCCCATCAATCTCAAAACATTGTAGTCTGTATTTGCGTATTTCTGAATGTGAGAAGCGCGACATACAGTTTTTTTTTTTTCACTCCTTCATTACATCCACAACCAGATTTTATAAATTTTTTTATTTTTTCCTCATCTTCATTTTCAAATAACTGTAAGTAAAGTGAACGGAGAGGAATTATTGTCAAAATGGTGTTATCAAGAATAACAATGTCATTTTGGATCGTCAGTTCATCCTGTGAAGTTGAAGCCAAAGGTGCATTCTCACTCATTGGTTCATCGTGCAAAGTCGAGGTTAAAGGTTGACTCTCATCTATCGTCGCTTCATCGTCGCTAGATGCTTGGTTATCAGATGAATCAGACATTAAAAAATCATCATCGAAATTATTTTCACAACCTCTATATTCAAAGAAATCGTGCAGGGCATCGTTGACTTCTGATAGATCTAAACCATCAGTTCCACAACTATTCAAAGCTTTGCTATATCAGCATTTTTAGAAGTACTGGATTTACAATTCATAATAACTAAAAACCATCAATATTAAACGAGTCATTAAAATTAAACTTAAAGTTTAATTTTATCTGAACTTTTATTCTACACCTAACGTGAGTCGGCACTTATCTTTGAAATACTAGTAGAAATTTTGCAACAAATATATGTTTATTTGTTATAATTAATTTGGTGTGTATAAACATAACTATCGTGCACTTCTATTTAAATACAAAAAAACCGCAATACATAGTTACATTTATGAATTAAGCGGGCTTATTACGTCAGCACTTTTTATTTTTTTTGTATTTTTTTTAGGTGCTCCCAGAAGTCCATACGGTCTTATCGCAGAACACTGCGGGAAAGCATTTAACGGGAAGTTCATGCCTCCTTCCGTACCAATGTCGGTTGTTGGGCTAGAGCTGGCGTTGAACCTAGGACCTCTGGGTTCTGAGCCAGAACTCTAACCACTGCGCCACGGCTGCTCTTTGAAATTTTGAAATCATTATGTTTCTAAAGCATTTGAAATTTTGTTTCTAAGCATTTGAAATAAATTTGTTTCTAAAGTAGCACTTGTTAAAAGCAATTCCACAAAGAAAAGCATATTTAAAATTATTTTTTTATTTAATCTAATAATTGTTTTATCAATCAATAATTGTTAGTATTACGATTAAAAACATAAAAAATTTAATAAAATATTTGGTAACCATACTCGGTTTAAAGGGTTAATAAATAACATACAAATAAGTTATATTTTCAATAATTTCTTAGGATTTTCAACGATTATTGATCAATAATAAAAAGTATTATATACTGGGACGCTAAAACGTTAATAATACAGCATAAAAAAATAATTAAATAGGAGTTCTTTACTTCTAAAGGAGTGAACATTATCAAAACAGTTCTGATGAAGAGTTGGTACCTTTTCCACATTAAAAAAAATCCTTTTTTGCAACTACCAAAAGATTTTTTTCACAAAGAAACACCTAATACGTATTGTAATATGAAAAAACAGTAATCTCCTTTTTGAATTTTTTGACCTGACTAACTATTATGTCAAATATCTCTGTAACTAGAAACTAAGATTCGGTACCTTTTCCTGTGAGGCGCCTCAAATGCGTCGGTTTAGTATGAGGCTTTTACTCCCGCGTTTTTTATTTACTCCCCAATAAAAATCTCATAATAAATTTATAATACCCAGTAAAAATCGCATATGAAAACTTTACTCCCCAGTAAAAACCTCATATTAAACTTTTACTCCTATTATGAGATTTTTATTGCCATAAAAAAAAATGTATTTTTACAACCAAATCACGTATTTTGTGAATTACTGTAATTACTGCGCGAAGTAGTTACAAAACGTTTGTTTAAACCAGAAACCACATGTGGTTTCTTGAAAAGCAATAAAAAAGCGAGTATTTGAACAAAAATATTGAAATCTTTGTAATCTATTAATACAGTGGCATATATATTGTTAAAATTTAACGATGCATACTAAATTTGCCGACGTTTATAATTTCTAAAAAAAAGCTATGTATCTAAAGACAGCTATTAGCAAAGGTGATAAATTGAATTTTCAAAGAAAAATTAGGTGATTTGTAATTGAAGATAATGAGTTGTATCACCTGGGTAAATCTGGCGATAAGGTAAGCAGTTTATATAATTATAGTTTTTTATACTAGAATGATTTGAAATAAATTTATAAATGCAAAGTTACCAATTTACACAGTGCAAAGTTTTCAAAAAAAAGTTTTCAAAAAAAATCTTTACTCTATATAAAAAATGTTTTTAAAATTTAGATTAACGATGAAGGCCGTGAATTTGTAAATGAGCTATTCAATGAACTTCACAAGAAAACTGGGACTCGTTAATGTATGAGGATTGCATATAATCTACAACAAATGGTTTAGTAGATCAAAATCAATCAATAAAACGCACATTCGTAAAGATGCTAGAAGATGCTGCTCTTGAATAGCCATTTATCATTGATGGTGTTTTATTTTCAATGCGAATAAGAAAACACAAACCCACTGGATTTTCACCCTTTGCAGTACTTTATCAAAAAAAACCTATTATGCTAATTGATATAGATCGGAACTTGATTGAACTTAATAATAATGCTGTTCTGATAGACGATGATTCAAATAACAAAAAAGCAATTTTGAAAGCTTTCAATACCATGAATAAAATGAAGAAGTGCATTTTTGATGAAGCTTACAAAAATATCCAAAAGTCAAAAATAAGAAAAAAACGTGACTATGACAAAGAATAGTAGTTGCTTTTGCAACAAAGGTATTGTTGCGAAGTCATAAACATGGTGACAGGAAAGGTGAAAAGCTTGTAAAGCCATAGATAGGACCATACACGGTAAGTTACCGTGTACCGTTTTCATTATGTTAAAAAAATAGCGCGTTTTTTACGGAAAAATTCTGGCAGCTGCGATGACCAAACCTCCCGTTATTTTACGGAAAAACCCATCGCAAGTTTCAGTTAATAAACGGATATATCCGTTAAAATCCAATGGGTTTTTTCTGTTAAACAACGGGAGGTTTGATCATTGCAGCTGCTGGAAATTTTCCGTAAATAAACGGATCTTTCCGTTAAAAATAAACAGGTTTTTCCCGTTATACAACGGAAAGGTAGCAGCAACTCGGATAGTTTTTGTAAATAAAAGTAATGTTGCGGTTTAAATTCTGTTCATATGGAAATTTAAAGAAATTTTTTCTTGCGAATATTTTAGATATCAAATCAATTATATGTTTTTGAAAATATTATCTGAAAACAAATTTTCTTTGATTAATAAAAAATATTAAATTTTACGTGATTTACACCTCACTTTAACAGCAATTACACAAATAAAGAATAAATTAGTAAAGTAATGGACAATTTTAAAAAAATTATTAACAATTTTGATAAAGTATAAACAAGCACATAATAATATAGTTATACTACATATCCCTATATACATTTACAATATAGATATACTTAAAAACTTTTCTTTAAGTAATATATATTGGTTAAATAATAAATATAAATATAAGTAAATCAATATTTAATAGTTTTCGGATTTAAAACCTCTACAAGTAATGATGAAAGCGTGGCTAAAGAAGATGATAAACAAGAGTCACAAAATTTATTTAAACAGATTAATGTTAAAGCTACTATTCAGGGAGTTTTTAAATTAAATACAATTTACCAGAAACTAATAATATCTTTAATAATGCAGACATGGCAGAAGCAAAAAGATTTAAGATGAAAGCTCTTAGAGAAGAACGCAATTAAATGAAGCTAACCAAGACCTAAAATACTATTATGATATTAGAAATGAACGCGTTGTAAAACTTTAAAAAAAGTAGCTAAATGAATCAACACAACCATATCAACAGATATCTCAAAAAAATGTACTAGATGAAAAGTTAAACAATATAACAGAGAATAATAGTCATTTATTAAATAGTAACAAAAGTCTGACAGTATATTATACAAATTCAACATCTTTAAAGAATAAAAAAAATGATTTCTGAGCTTTAATTGATATCATGTCAGGTGTTTTTGCTGTTACTGAAACATGGTATACACCTTTATCAGATGTTTGCATATATGTTAACAGTTGCATAAAATCATATGAAATCAGTACTACTAAACTTAACTCTGATCTTATTGAGCAGATATGGACATGGATTGAGTATGGCCAAGAAAAAGTTTTAATAGGTTGCATATATCATCCTCCTGACTCATCCTGTTTCACCAATAAAAATATCCTAAATTCTATTATAGCAGTTAAAAGAGCGCAAAGTTAAAAACAATTCACTAGTATAATGATAACAAGTGACTTTAACTACAACACTTTAAAGTGGAAAGAAAGAATCGCATAGCCAACAAGCTGAAGATTTTGTAGCATGTTTAAATGACTGTTTTTTCGAACAATGTGTTACTGAAGCAACATTTCAAATAAATGAAAATGAGATAACAATTATACTTGATCTAGTATTTGTATAATAGTATTGTATAATTGATAACAGTAACCTTTTTTTGATTTGTCTCATTTGCCCCCGCTTGGTTTGAGTAGTAAAGGACATCATATTCTAAAATTTTTTTAAATGAAAGATAGAAAAGATAATTTCCCTTTATCAGCTAAAAAATTTGAATATCGTAGAGGAAGTATGACAAAGTTAATGCTTATATATAAAGCATAAATTGGGCTGATCAATTTCAAAACACATGTATAAGTTTTTTTTTATCATTACAATCAATCATGCATTAATTATATACCTATTGTAAAACTAAAAGATAAAGCAAGTGAAGTTTCAATGTCAAATAGCTTGATAAAAGATGTCTAGGACAAAAATAATTAATAGGCAAAAAATAAAAAATGAACTGGTGTATAGTTGGCTCAAAAGAGAAATATAATAACATGAAAAGAAACATTCTAAGGCAAACAAATAACGCTGTTAAAAATTACAAACGAAATTTGGTAAATCTGATAAAAAATGAGCTTATATTACTGTTTTCATATATTAGAAAAAAGCAGAAAGTAAAAAAATCATATAAGAGCACTTAACAATAATATTGGTTCAACAATTTATGAAAAACCTAGTATTGCTGATACTTGCTAAAAACTTTTCATCAATATCATCTCTTGATTCGACTAGTTGCGTTCTACCTGATAAACCATCAAACAAGTTGATCCATTGGTTGACATTCATATCACTTTAGCATCTGTATCTTAAGTGATTTCCTGCTTATGTTTTTTCCTGCTTACTCTGTTCTCCGGAGCTGTCACCTCCGGAGCATGAGGTTCACACTGGCTGGTGAACTTCAATTCAGATAAAACCCAATTTTTTTCAGCCAATTATTATCGCAATAGTTTAGATCTTTCTATATTTATGAACGGTAATGTACTCAATGAGTCATCTACCCTTCATCTTCTAGAATTAACTCTTACTTCCGATCTTTCTTGGAAACCATGTATCAAATCGATTGCAAAATTAGCATCTGCTAAGATTGCACCTCTTTATCATGCTTGACACTTTCTTACTCCGGATTCTATTCTTTATCTCTATAAATCTCAAATCCATCCTTGTATGGAATATTGTTGCCATATCAAGGGCGGATCTTCTAATGATGCCCTTTCTCATTTAGACAAGGTGCAAAATCGCATTGTAAACATACTTCGACGTGTTTTCGCAGCCAACCTCAATCCATTATCACATCGTCGTAATGTTGCTTCTCTTTCTCTTTTCTATAAATACTATAATGGACACTGCTCAATGAGCTAGCGTCTCTTATGCTATCTACTAAAATTTATTCTCGTGTTATTCGTCATTCAATTAAGTCTTATCCTTTTTCTTTGACTGTTCCTAAATTCTCCAAAAACTCTTATTTGTCTAGTTTTTTTCCTCGAACAGTTCTTTGGAAATCTTAAACTCAACTTTCCAGCCTTGTTTGAAGCAAAGGTTGAAGAAGAAGTTGAAAAAAAAAAAAAGGAAACGTTAAGGGATATAAAGACATAAAGTACGTACGCAGGTATTGGGGAAGGAGTTTCCCCATAAAACATACGAGGTTTGATTATCTCTCGTACTCTTTAGCTTTCTTTTTTTGAACAGATGCATTAAATTTCGCCAGTTTAAAAAATCAATATTACACAATGTAACAAAAAAAAAAAAAATTTCTGTTTATCAAAGTTTTTTGATGTTTCTTAATTAATTTGAGTATGCTGAGTCTGAATATGACATTGGATTTTTTATTGCATCAATCGTTTGGTCGTAAAAAAAAAAAAATCAATTAAACATATAATTAATATAAATCGTTTTGCATTAGATTCTACTTTAGTCAATATAAAACATTTACTAATTCAAAAGTGTTATGTTATGTTACAAAACTTCATGTTACATCATGTTTCTTACATATATTACATAATGTTACATTATATTGTATTGTAACAGTCTCTCACAATCTCAAAAAACACTAAAAGTGAACAGTAGAACGAGGTTTTCTTTTATGAAGTTTCTCGTCATCGCGTATCAAACACCAGATGTAGTCACCCATCATAGCTGCATCCCATCTGCCCTGGTATCTTTTCTCCATTGCAAGAATATCCTGATGGAAACGTTCCCCGTGCTCTTCACTCACATCACCCAAATTTGGTCTGAAAAATTCCAAGTGTGAATGCAGGTAATGCAGCTTTATTGACATTCTGCATTTCATATCTGCGTACCGTACAATTAAGTTTTCCACTATCTCTTTGTAGTTATCACTCTTATTGTTGCCTAAAAAGCTATGAACAACATGTCTAAATGCAGTCCATGCTTCTTTTTCAACAGCAGACATTTTGTCCTCAAGCTCCTTACATGCCAACATAACTTTAATCTGTGGACCAACGAATATACCTGCTGAAATTTTTGCATCTGACACCTTTGGAAACATCTGCCGAATATGCTGGAATGCTGCACTATCTGGGTTTAATGCTTTGACAAATTGTTTGATAAGACCAAGTTTAATGTGAAGGGGTGGTAGTAAGATCTTTTCAACAGGTATCAGAGATTGATTAATAACATTGTGTAAACCAGGCTGTAAATGTTCTCTCACTGGCCACTCACGTCTTGTGAAGTGCTGGTTTGCTGCCCTGCTATCCCATAAACAAAGAAAACACGAGTACTTTGTGCATCCTCCTTGCAGACCGAGAAGAAATGCTAGCATCTTAAAGTCTCCACATACATCCCACTTGTAACTGTCGTAGTTGATTTTCTCAAGCAACAACTTCACGTTCTTATAGTCTTCCTTTAGATGAACGGAATGAGCTACTGGAATCGAAGGAAATCGGTTTCCGTTATGGAGCAAAACTGCCTTTAGACTTCTTGTTGAGCTGTCAATGAATAATCTCCACTCTTCAGGATTGTGAACAATGCCAATGTCATTGAAAAGACCACGAACGTCATGACAATAGCACAGTGATTCTGATACTTCATAAAAGTATGCGAATGTTTCATGTCTTTTTCGGTATTTCGAGGTTCTGCAGCTTGGATCTAATAAATTCCATTCTTTCAAACGTGATGTCAGAAGTTCTGCATTTGATTTAGTGAGACCTAAATCTCGTACTAAGTCATCAAGTTCTTGTTGGATAGGGAAATGAGGTGAATCATTCGGTTCCCTGAAATCACAGTCATCATTGAGTTCATCCGGTGAGTCTACTTCAGAATGATATGCAGCTGCTTCTTCGGATTGAGGTGGAGTAGGAACAGGCAATTCATCACTGTGTGGAACTGGTCCAATAGAAGATGGTGTACTTGGATAAACTAGAGTCAGCCTATCTTTCGGTTTTTTATACTTTGAAATGTCAACAATGCAGAAAAAGCAGTCATCATGATGGTTCGTCGGTTCTCTCCATATTCTCAGAATTGCAAAGGGCATTGACTTTCGGATTCCACGCAGCCATCCTTCCAGAGTTGATCTGCAGCTACCACAACTGTAGTGTGGTGCCCACGATTTGTCCTGATCTCCCATAGCCATGCCAAAATAAGCATGATATGCAGTAAAGAATTTTGTACCACTGACAATCTTATGTTTAGCTTGTGTTGGACTAATATAGTAACCACAAACATAACAGAATGAGTCAGGACAAAGCTTGCAGGATCTACTAGACATATTCACCACTTCATGTAACAGTTGTAATTAGTTAAACTGAAAATAAACACACGAATATAGTTAAAATCAGCATATATACATAATGTTTTAATTGCATTACACATATACGAAAACTCCGAAATATACTTTATGCTTTTTCTCAGGAAATCTTGATGATAGAGAAAAACCAATGGTACCACTGAAATCAGCATACAAAAATTATGTAAGAAACATTAAAAAATTAACATGAACAAAAATGTTGTTACATGGTGTTATGTAACAGACAAATATTGAGTAAAAGTTTTTATGTTTATAACGTTTTGAAAATTTTATGGGTTGGAAAAGGGAGGTTATTTTTGTAATAAATAATGCGTACGTATGCAGGAGGGGGAAAAAATTGCGTTAAAAGCATACAGGTTTGTACAAGGGTAAAGGTCCTAAAACAATAGTTTTATTGCATAAGTTGTTTAAGGATGGCCTCCCGGTGGGCACAGGACGTAAAAAAGACGTCTTTTAAACGTCTATTGAACGTTTTGGACGTCTTTTGAACGTTCAAAAGACGTCTTATTTAGGTCCTGTGCCCACTGGGCTCTAAACCGATGATAATAATCTCTGTTAACAATTTTTGATTGTCATTAGATCTTGATGGAATCGCTTTTCTTCAAGATTTTCAGAAAATTTGTCAAGAAGACTTCTTATATAATTAAGTTTTATACTCATTTTATATCCCAAGATCACAAAGGGCTTTAATCTGTAAAATAAATCTGCGTAGTTTTTAGCTTTATTATTTCCAGGAAAGTTTTTTACAACATTCACAAAGTTTTTTACAACATCCTGCTTCTTTTTTTTTTGAAAGCAAACACCATCAACATTCGGTGCTTTAACAAATTGTTTTATGTAACCAAGTTTAAGATGGAGTGGTGGGAAAACTATTATATTTCTGATATAAATGAGTTCATTCACAATATTTGGCATGCCTATTGTAAGAGTGTTTTTTGTTTTAATAATAAAATTAATAATACAAATTGGCAAAACTCATTTTTATTTTAACCGATTTCTTAATTTTTCAAAAATAATGTTTTTCATAAGCATCTTTATTCAATAGTCATGAAATTTTTTTTTTTTATAAAATTTAAAAAATTAAAACTGGAATTTTTTCAGAATATTGAATTGGTTTAGGAGACAGCAGAAGGAACGTTGGAGTAAGCTTTTTTTAGTCTCTTGATTCGTCAATACATGCTACACAACATGGGGGTTACTATACAACATGGAGGTTGTTACACAACATGGGGTTTGCTACACAACATGAGGTTGCTACACAACATGGGGGAAATGTTTAAATTTTTTCTTTATTTTCGTCCTCATCTCGAGGACCTCTCTACACATGTGATCTCTTCGCAAATATGATACGCAGCATGTGGAGTCCACTTTTTGTCTTGGTCACCAAGTTTGATACCAAAATACGATTTAAATGCTACTTCTGTACAATTAGTTTTGTTTTTTTATGAGAAAAAGTAATTAGATGATTTTTTTTTTTTTTTTTTATGATTATTGAATTTAAACTACCTAAAAAAAATAGAAAAAAAATTTATTGCAAAAAAAAAAAATAGAGCCTAAATTAGATATCAGGCTTAAAAAAATACATAAAAATCAATTTAAATATCTCATGCAACAGAAAAAAAGTTTTTTTTTGTAGTTCTGTTGATTACAAAATTTACACGCTTATAACAAAAGTTCCTCCATTCCAGGTGAATTCAGAATTTTGTTTCTTCGACATACCACAGGAAAAAAAAGGACTTTATCAAACACTTAATTAATGTTGAAAAAATTTTTTCAAATTTTTGACGAAAAGGTACAAAGCGCCTTCTTAAAATTTACAGAAAATAATGAAAAAATAAATCATATAATAAACAACTAAGTCAATCTCTTAGGTTTCTACTTACCGCCTTTCGTTGTTTTTAAATCAAAAAAATACTGATATTCCACGAATAAAATGAGGCGTGGAGTGAGGGAAGGGGGGGGGGGGTAGTGAACTCTAAAAAGTACAACTGGTTCTTTTAAAAATTAAAAAGTTTCTTAAAACTAAAATTCACCTGACTAGCTGACTAGATTTGTAAAAAAACCAACTACAACTTGAAAATCACCTTAATTAAGGGGGAGGGGGTGGAATACCCTCCCTATAATCGCCTCTGATCGTGGTGCATAGGTGTTCCAACCCTGCACAGTGTTTACAGTATCAGATTCAAGATGGATGTAGAAATTGCAATTTATTGTATGGTCGGAACAGTTATTCATCCCTGCAGTTAAAGCGATTGGCAGAGATCACATTGTTATGTTATTACATAATAATGTGATCTCCGCCAATCACTTATCACAGAACTTATGTGTCATTAAAAGTTAATAAAGTATGTAAAGATAACAACGATTTGGTACATAGACCAATTGGTCTACATACTAAAAAATAAATATACATAAGACTTTTTCTATTTTCACATATTGTTATAGAAAACAAAACTTTTTATCTATTGAAAAAAAAAATCCTTTGAAAAAATATGTTATAAAAATAAATGTTGACCGAAGTAAGACTAACTTTTCTTATAAACGGCAAAAACAAGGGATAAAAATTTAAGTTTATAATATTTGGTATTTAGAGAGTCCCCACTCCCTACATACTAAATATTATAAACTTTAGTTTTTATTCTTTACTTTTGTAGGGGTAGTTGAATAGATCAGGTTAAGCCAGAACACAGAAAATCCAAAATACAAAATTAGACGCTAGGGTGTCCCACTTTTAACCTGACCAAAAAAAATTCAAATGCACCCTATCTTGATCATCCTTATTTGGTCCCAGAACATACCAAAAAAATTTTTAGGTCTCCAAGTCAAGGGGTTCCTGTACAAGGTATTTTCATATGCGAGTTTCCATGGAAATTTTTGCTCCCCCTCTCTTTCGGTGCGCTTAATTTATGAATTGAATAGTAGAAAATTGTCCATTTTACATTTATTTTTGTTCTGAAAAAAAAATCTTTCATTTAAGAGTTAATACTAGTACAAACTTGTCATTTACAACAATTAAAGACAAATAAAGTCAAAAATCACATTAAAATTACATAAAATCACATTTTTTCATATCTTTTCCAACCTCATTTCGGTTTTTTTGCACAACTTGCATGGTATCCCGTAGAAGACTTTCTTCATGACTTTCAGCTACAAAATCTTTCACAAGTTTTATATGGCGCTCAGCCCTATCATTTACTATTTCAGTTATTAAAGTAGATGATAACTTTATTCTTGATCAAAAAACAATTGCTTCCGAATTTAATAAACATTTTGTATCTGTCGGACAAAACCTAGCCGAAATTATTCCGAACCCTAAAAAATCATTTAAGACAACATATGACCCTCTAAACTCGTATCTAATTTTTTTGATTTGTCTTTTGAAGAGTTTGAAAGTGCTTATAAATTGTTAAAGTCAAATAAAACAGTTGGTCCAGATGATGTCAATGGGAACGTTATTATAAACTGTTTTGACGTTTCAAAAGACATACTTTTCCAAATTTTTAAATGCTCTATTAATCAGGGAGTTTTTCCTGATGATTTAAAAAAAGCAAAAATTATTCCTATATTTAAAGAAGGAGAAAAAACTAATGTTTAACACTATTGTCCAATTTCTATCCTCTCTGTTTTTTCTAAAATTTTAGAAAGAATTTTGTACAACAGAATATACAATCACCTTTTATCAAACAAATTATTATATAACATGCAATATGGATTTAAAAAAAATAATTCAACAGAGCATGCAATTATTCAGCTTACAAGAAGTATATCAGACTCATTTAATAATTCTAAATTCACATTGGGAGTATTTATTGATTTAGCGAAAGCGTTTGATACCATTAATCATAAAATTCTTGCTAAAAAATTAAAATGTTGTGGTGTAACAGGCAATGTTTTAAAATTATTAAAAAGTTATCTAACTAATCGCAAACAATTTGTTTACGCCGATGAAACATTATCATCAAATTTGTTAAATATTACATGTGGAATTCCTCAAGGATCCATATTAGGACCTCTTCTTTTCCTTATTTATATTAATGATTTATACAAAGCCTCGGATTTAATAACAATTATGTTTGCTCATGACACCAATTTTTTTATGTCACACAAAAGCATTCCTACTTTATTTAGTTGCTTGAACATCGAGTTAATCAAAATATCTGACTGGTTTAAGACTAACAAATTATCTCTTAACATTGATAAAACTAAATGGGTTCTTTTCCATTCTCTTATCAAAAAACATAAACTGCCAATTAACATGCCTCATCTTGTTATTGACAATATACAAATTAAACAAGTAACAGTAACCAACTTTCTAGGTGTTTGTATAGATGAAAATCTTACATGGATAAGTCACATTAAAAACTTATCAAGTAAAAATTTCAAAAAGTATAGGAATATTGTACAAAGCAAGAAATGTTTTAAATAAACGTACTTTAGTACAATTATATCACTCATTTATTCATTGTCACATAAACTATGCAAACATTGCTTGGGATAGTGCGAAGAAAGTTAAACTTAAACCTCTTTATTGTCAGCAGAAGCCTGTAACACGTCTCATATATTTTAAAGACCGTTATACTCATGCCAAGTCTCTATTATTTGAACTGAAAGTTTTTAATATATATGAGCTTAACATTTTTAATATTCTTTGTTTTATGTTTAAATGTAAAACCAATCCATCCCCTATTTCTTTCCATAATTTGTATTCATCGAAAGATAAAAATAAATACATTTTGCGGAATGATATTTTTATTAAGCAGCCCATTTTTCAAACAAATCTTTTTAAATTTTGTATTGATTATCGCGGACCATTCTTATGGAATAAAATAGTTTTAAAAAATTTTACTAAGGATTTTATTCATCAAAGTAACTACTTTTCTTTTAAACGAAAGCTTAAAGAACTCATTTTACAATTAAAGACATAACAATATACTTTTGATATTTTTTTCTTAGTGATCTTCCTTTTTACCCCCTATTCAACTCTTGATTTATAAAAATTATATATGCATCATTAACAACTGTAATATATAATAATGTATCTTGTATTTGTAACGGAATATTTTAAGTTTCTTACTACGTTAACTTATTTTTTATCTTGTAAATATCTTATAAATTTTAACGCGATCATTTCTTAGCGGTACTCGACGACAAGACCATATGGTCTTCTACGAGTTCCCGCGCTCTTTTATTATTTAATAAATATATATATATATATATATATATAAATATATATATATATATATATATATATATATATATATATATATATATATATATACATATATATATATGTTTTTATTATTATATATTTGTATTTTAAATATTGTAACGAAATGCTTATTTATAATGTAATAAAAAGAACAAAACAAAAAAAAAATTTCTAGATTCTCCATCTGATGTTGAAAATGTCTGTAGAAAACCTACAGATATTTGAAACCTAGCAGCTTCTGAGCTAGTCCAGCTCTTTCCTTCAGTTCTAAATGTCTATTTGCTATTGAAAGAATAACTAGCTGTGGGGTCAGGTACCAACTATGACGGACCAGGCTTGCATAGAGCAGCTTTCCCAGGTGACCATACTTGGATATATATAGCTTATTGCTTATCATTCCATAAACTAGCTTAAAAGCATCCAAATCATGTGATGGAGCCTGGGCCGCCAGAGGAGACTTTAAAAAGTATGCTCCATAAAATGTGACAATAAAGTCAGTTAACAGTTCGAGCATATCTTTCTCACTACTATTTAACTTTAAATTACTCTTTGAAGTCAGCTGCTTTGTAAGCAAGTTATACTCTTTGAAGCAGCTGCATTGTAGACAATCAGTCATGAACCTTGCTTGATGGTGGGCACCAGGTTGTTTGAACTGGAAACCAGGTACATGGCCACCAAGGTAAATGACTATTAGCTCACAAAGAACTTTATAATCTCTCCTTTGAAAGCAATCTTGTTTTAGGACTGTTATGCAGAAGCTCTTAGTATCTAATACCCTTCCATGAAAATCAGTACCTACCATATACTCCTCAATTCTATAATTGAAAAACAGCAGCTGATCAACATTATTTGCCCTTTCTCTCATTTCTGGTAAGATTTTTTGAAAATCTTTATAAATTGCACGTGATGGAGATTTTCTTGAACCTTGAATATAATCCATTGTATGGGAAATATGCCTTTCAGATATATGGTGTCTTAAAGATCAATTTTCAAAAGATAGGAAATGTAATAATTTTGCAACAGTTTAGTGCAATAAACTTTTAAAATATGTTATCAAAATATTTATTTACCAACAGAGCAGCCAAAACAAATCTTTTAACCACGTGAACAAGCCAAGAACTTAATTGCCCCCTTGTATTTTTCAGAATTAGAAGCCTTTGTATATGCACTACAACCAATGATCTGGTCAGTGAGCTCATAATACTCTAATATGTTCTGAATAGCTATAGCCTAATCCTGCCCTTTAGATGACTCAATTTCTAGAACTCCTAGCAAGAAATCTAAGGGTTCATAGCTTTTTTCTTTGACATTTCTTGTTTTTCTTTTTTATGTTGTTCTTCTCTACGCATATTTTCTATCATATCTAACATTCTTTTTTCCCCGTCTATCATTTTTTTTTGATAAGATTTATCTTTCCCAGTGTCAAACTTAACTATTTTACCTTTGAATGCTCTCTTCAGGAACTCAATATCTCCTGTTTTTGCTTGCTTGTCTCTATTTTCGTCATCTCTTATAAGTTTTAAGATGTCTATTTTATAAACAGGGAAAACACAGTTTGCTTCTTTTATAAAACTCTCTGTTTTTGCTTTATATTGCTCTTCTTTCATCTTGTTTATTTCCATAAGGATTCTAAGACTACACAGTTTCTTTTAGCGTTCATAAGGTTTCTCAAGTTTCTTCTTCACTACTTGTTCTGTAAACCGAAATCTTGAATCAAACCCACCCTTGTCCCCAATACTTAATAGTTCTTTTAGAATGCATACTCCAGTAAATTCTCCCCTGTTACTTTTCGTACACTCCCCTCCAATGCAAAGCATAGATCTTTACATTGTCTTTTGTGCACAGGATAGTTTTGCGTTTTGATTATTCTTACTTGACCTGAGCCAATATATTCGACGACAAACTTCTCCCAGTGTTGGTAGTCTAAACATATATAAAAGTCTTTACATATTTGTTTCAAAAGTTTTTTACCTAAAAAAAGCTTTACCAATTCATTATTTTAATTAAATTTTAAAATACTACCTGCTTGGTGCAAACATGTGTAATGGATGCTGAAGTACGTAGATTGTTTCTTTACACCTATTAGTTCTCTGTGGAGCTAAACTTATGTTGAAGGATATACCTGAGGTTCCTGATTGACAATCCCTGTTAGTCTTAGGAGAGGTATATCTCATTGGAGGAAGACTTCTGCAACGTGTAGTTACCAAGGAGCTCTCCTGATTTTTCTCTCTTACATTACTCTGTCCATTTCTAGTCCTTGGAGATTTACGAGGAAATCCATCATCATCATCGGCCATTATATATTTTAAGAAATTTGTTATAATCTGAAAAGTATAAAATAAAAGGGTCTTATAATATTTTACATAAAAGCAATTATTTGAATAGAGTATTAATGCAGCTAAAACAATGACAAAATATTGCAAAAACAACATATTTGAATCTGACTTTATTCATGCAAGACACAATATTTTGTATAAAAAATCTCATTTTATGTCTAAAATAAGACATCATAATTTGTGGCCGAAAGTCGTGACGAATGTCTTTTAGAAGATTCCATGCAAATTAAACCGAAAAGAAGTCGGAAAAGACATGAAAAAATGTGATTTTATGTAATTTTAATGTGATTTTTGACCCTACTGGACGCGTTAGGAAATGGATTCAAAAAAAAAAAAAAGAGGGGGAAAGTAGAGTCAATTTAAAAATCAATTAACGGTGGAATATTATTTGGAGAGTAGTTAGTATAATTTCTACACAATTTTTTATTTAGATTAAAGTTTGTAAAATGTAAATTAATTTATTAATGCATAATTCTCTGTTTTTATCTCAACAAACTGACGAGATTTTTTATGTAAGTAGCTTACATAAAACTCATGATGATTTCTGGCTAGTGCCATATGATACTGCTTATCTCTGTTTTGCATGTGCAATCGAAAATTTAGAAGACCATGGACTGCTTATAATCCGCAAAAAGAAAATAGCTAGTCATCTTCTAACAGCAGTTGTTCAGGATAAAAATATATGGAAAGTGCTGTCTAACCACGAGGAAGTTGGACTGCATGTTAGCAGTATGCTTGTTCACATGTTGTCAATATCTAAGGATGATGAGTTTAGTAAGATACTTAACGAATTTTGTTTTGTTGTAGTAAGAAAGTCAAATCCAGATTGTTTAAATAGAGTTGTGAATGATATCTTGTTATCTAAGTCTCTAATTTCTGAAGGTATTAGTAATGAATGTATTATAAACTTGTTCTGCCGGATTATAGAAAACTTCCCAACAGTTATTCTTGCTTTATACAAGGATCAAGATTTTTATGCTAAAGAAATAGTTTGTTTTGCTATCAATTACAGAAAAGGCAATATATGGTTTCTGGTAAGACTTATTTTAAAACATTCTACAGAGGAACAACTTTCACTATTTCCTCAAACAATAGTTAATGATTTACTTCTGGCTTTAATTGACTGCATGAATACTAATAATTCTTTAGTGCTACTTCAATGTGTCCAATTTCTATCTGAAAGTAAGTACTTATCAATCTCATTGAAATCAAATGAAAATTCAAAGTACACATCAGCAAGACAATCTGTTATTGATGCACTTAAAAAAATGCTTCTTTCTTCAGATGAAAACATTCAAATAAATGCAATACAGTGTATATTGTCTGCTTGTAAACACGACACAAACACTTGCTTAAGAAGTCTAATGCTTGAAAAGGGTTTAGCTGAGTTCTTTCTTGAGCTACTGTCTTCTACAAAACATCAAGTTTTATCAGGGACATTATACGTTTTACAGCAGTTAGTTGAAGTAGATAAATTTTCTACTACAGGTTATCTTTTATATGGATTTGCACCAGTTGTTAGTGCTATTAAACGATTGCAAGAAGATTTGTTACAAGATGTTTTTTACAATGGCATATTACTTTTTCACTCTATGTTAACTAAAATAACTTCTTCAGAACTTTTAAGTTTAACTGAGAGTCAAATTACTGATGTTTTTGCTGTTTTAAAACTTTCAATCACAAAAAACAACGTAAAAATTAAATTTAAAGCAGTGTCATGCTTTCAGCTGTATACATTAAAGTCTGAATTATTTTGTGATCTTGCTATGGAACATTCTCTTAAACTAATTGAAATTGTTTTTATATTTATTGAGACAGAACTTTTAAACCTTCATGTTGATCATAATCATTTAGATTTTGCCTGCGATACTTACAAAATAGTTATGCAATTAGCACTTAAATTGCAGTTGAAAACTAAAGTAATGACTAATCATTTACAAGAATCACTTGATTTAATGTACTTCTATGTTGATAAATATTGTGTACCTGAAGCAATTTCTAAGTTCTTGCCACTGAAAAATATTGAGTTTAAATCTATATTTTATGAAATGTTACTTGTAGTTTTAGAGTTAGATGTTCAAAGAGGTGAAAATTTAGCCAGAAAGTTGGCAGAAACTGCTTTTCTTCAAAATGTTTATGAAGTAAAAGTGACAATTAGAAAACTTTCTAGTAGCCTAGATGTTATTTTTGGAAAATTGTTGTTTTATTTATGCATGTCAGTTGAGAAAGATAGTTTAGAAAGTGATTTAAAAGCAAAGCTTCTTAGTTGCTTTATTTCATTTGATATATCATTTGATGATTGGAAGTTTTTACTTAGTAATCAAGATTATTCATTTGGAAAAGATTTAGAATTTGTTACAAATGCGAGGATCAGCATCTTAGGATTATTAGCTTATAGTCATTTAGCTGGTCGATGCTTTACCAGTCTTTCAATTTTGCTTCCTTATCTCCAAGCATTAGCATTGTCAAAGTCATTGTTAGACAGGTTGCCCATTCTTGGAAAACGATTTCTTATTTATTTGTGGTGTCAAATTGAAAAGATTTCTTATCCAGCAAATCAATTATTCATCCAAGCACAAAAAAATATGTCAGAGTTGTGCTTACAGAATATTGAAGTAACTAATATATTTATTACCTGTTTACCCATTTTGATATGGAGTTTAAAACTAGATGTTAATTTGATTAAAAAAAAAATCACAAAAATTTATTTACAGAAGGTATCTGATAGTATTGAATCGTTTGATTGTCTTCTTTTGCAAATTCAACAAACTAACCAGCAAACAGCATTTCTTGAAGTTCTGCTAAGTATTTTGTTGGATTGTAAAGATATTTCGATCATAAATTGTTGCCTTTTTTTGTTTCTTGAGCTATCAAAGATGTTAACTGAAGAAGAACTGAGTAGGTTAAAGTGTTCTATAAGAATGGTATTACTCATTAATGAAAATAGTTTAGCTTATGAAAACATTTCTGTTATATTTAATTGTTTAAATAATGTGGAAGCTTATGAAATAAGTTGCATGGTAACAGAAGAAAATGTAAAACTTTTCTGTAGAGCTTTAAAGTATGCAAGTGATAATCTTAATCCAAATCTACAGTTACAAGTATTAAATTTTATTAGTATTGTTTTGACAAAAGCTTCTGAATTTTGTGATTCCAGAGTAGTTCTCTTATTGTTGAAAAACGCCAGCATAATAGAAGAATTTGAGTCAAAGGTATTTACAAGGTTTGATTTATTTAACATACCAGAAAAAAACTCACTAGTCAATGAGCTTAGTGCTGTTAGTATCATTATATTATCGAAATTAATTGAAAGTGTAGAAAGACTTATATTAGTTCCTAAGTCGTTACAAGTCATGAAATCTACATTTATTGGTGGTTTAATGGACCATAGGGTCACTATTATTCAAATATCTCTATTATACTTTTGGAAAGAGTATTTTAAAACCAATTCCAAATCTAAACTTGTTCAATTTATTATAAAATGTGACAATGATTTTATTACTGTTATGTTATTGCCTCATGATTTACATTTACTGTGCATTGCTTTGCAGAACTTGGTGTACCATGAGGACTTGAATGCAAGAGAACTTGCAATAGATTGCATCGAACAAATACAAAACAAATATTGTGAAAAGAATTATTTTTTTTGCAGTCCTTGGAGTGAAACAATAATAGATGTTATTTTAGAAAAACTATTAGAGAAACCGACTGAGTCATCTATGCTGTGTTTGCTTACACTTTATGTAAAAGAAAAACAGGTAAATCAGAAGATTTTGAATATAGTTGTAGAACTCATCAAGGATATCAATAACACCAATCATGAATTAAGTTTCTTAAATAAGTTATTTAATTTAATTGAAAATACTGTTTCTCACATAACTGATATTTCAATGCTTCGCAATATTCGCAGTAAGTTAAAAAAAGTAAATGTATCTCAGTTTAACAAGATTTCCAGTTGCAATACAAGTAATGTCATTAAAAAAGTGGAGTTCAAGTTCTTTGCTGGTGTTGTGTTGTCACATCTTCATGAACATGATAGTAAATCTCAGTTTCAAAAAGCTTATTCGACTTTGAATAAATGTATTTCTTTAATTGAAGAAGAACTAAGTTTAGAAAGTTAAAGTAATTATTAAAAATTATTTTTGCATTGTTGTGCAGCAGTAAATAGCATTACTGCTAAACACAGTTAATAGCATAAATATTAATAGTTATATTGACAGTGCCACTTAGATTTGATAGGATAGTCTTTTCAGAAGTTTTTTTTCAGTAAAAATTAATTTTGATTAAGCTCATAGAAGTTATTGTTCAAATCTTGAAATTTTTCTTTTATTTTCTTAGTGTATTTAAGATTAAACAGTATTGTTCAAATTTTGACATTTCTCTTTTATTTTCTTAGTGTATTAAAGATTAAATTGTTAAATTTCAGTTTTTCGGTTGTGAAATTTTAAAACATCAAATAGTTTTATATATTTATAATTGAATATTCAAGTTAATTTATTAAAAGAAACTATTCATTGTTCAATGTTCTTTGAACAATGAACAGAACAATGAACAATGAACAGTTTTCAAATCATTGTTCTTTCTTCTTATTGCTATTAATATTGTTTTTGTTGTTATTTAAAGTTCATACGTTTTGTCGGTATGACCAGTGAGGTTATGAACTTTCACTTTTCTTCCGTCATTTATAAGAATTTTTAAATACCCGTTAATTACCAAGTAACACGATATTTTATGATATAATGATAAAACAAATATTTTGTTGTTATTAATCGTCAAATAAGTAACTAAGTAAAATAATTTCAAGTAAAATATAGAACTAAGTAAAAATTAATAATAATAAAAAAAAGACAAATCCGTATAACTTTAAAACAAAAAGTGGCAGAAACGATTTGAAAAGTGAAGTGGCTAAATCAATAAAGAAGATCGAGGTTGTTTGCTGGCCCCTTAAATAACACTATGTAACAAATTTGCACTTTTGTAATGTTCATGGGTTGAAAGTGTATTTTCCTAACCCCTTAGGCCTAGGACACAAAGGAAATCGCTGTTATTCCCGAAAAACTTTGCTTCCGTAACCGGGACAATGAAATTTGGAAAATCGCGTGTTTTCGAGAAAATTCTCAATTCAATTCAATTCATATATTCTGAAATAGTTGTTACATTCACGGAAGTTTACAAATAGTACATGTACTAATCTTAAGTAAAAACCTTGTAAATAAAAGCTACAGTTCTCAATTTACTTTTAATGCCGAGCTTCCTCCTATAATATTCCTGAACTGCTATGGATGTCCAGACATTTCTACAATTTTACTAAGCACTCTAGAACGTTCATGAAACCTCCAGAACATTCGAGAAACTCACAGAACGTTCTTGAACGTCCCAAAAGTAGCTGTACAAGTATAAAAGCACAGGTGTTGGAACCAAGATTCCAATTTGTATTATTGCAGACTGAAAGGATAATAGTTCTTAGTTGAAAAGAAGTTATTTATTATCATCAAAAGGTTGCTTGCATCCAGCTGACTCATTCTGCTACAAATGCGGACAATTGATAAAGACAAGAGCGAAAAAGTATTCCTTGGAAGCAAGTCATATAATATGCGAGGCCTCCAATGCATATTTCGGGGTGCCGGTCGGGAACCAAGATAATTCTTGGGTACCACATTTCACATGCGAATATTGCAAGAAAACACTTGAAGGTAAACTGAATAGTTGCTTCTCGCTTAGATGTGTTTTAATTTATTTTCAATGCTTTAGATCTAGTTCATTTTAAGGAGTTGTAATTTACAAAGTTTTGTCATAAGTTGTTTACTGTAGGTAAATACGTTCCACCTTAAAATCATTCCATATTTTGAAATTTCCTGTCCTCAAATTGTTATAATTCTTATGTATTATTATGTGCTATACTACAGGTTGGTACAGAAGAGAGAAGCGAGCCATGAAGTTTGCTATCCCATGAATTTGGCGAGAGCCGACGGACCATTCAAGCAACTGCTACTTCTGCATGGTAAACCCTAAAAAGCTTCGCACCGTCAAAAATGCCCCTCAGATAGTTTATTAGGACATACCTTCTTCCATCGCCCCAATACCACACAGGCCCGATCTGCCTGTTCCGACTCCTCGTTGGCGGCATCGGCTATCTTCAGGAGACAACAGCAAATCGCATAGAGAGGCAGATACTGGAAATATGGACTACAATTCCGCAGATGAGTTTGGGGATAGAAAGCTCTAGCCAGAAATGCGAGAATGATTTAATTAGAGCCCTCGGGTTTACCAAATCGAATGCTAAGCTTCTGATATCCAGGTTCAAATAATGGAACTTGTTTGATGATAGCTTACAAGTCACGGATCAGAAAAAGCGGCATTAAAGATTCTCCAACTTCTTCAGACAGCGTGATGGGTTGTGCTTCTTATATAAAGACATTATATTATAAAGACACTATACTGCAGTTGTGCATCAAACTGATCCCTGAAACTATGGAAACGTTTATCCATGACCCCATAGAAAATTCAATGTTCAAATACAAATCACATCGAAGTATTATTGCGATTAAAAATTTAATAAGAAATTCAATACCCTTTACTTTCCAACATACAACCTTTAAAAAGATATCTAAGCATATTTCTAAACTAAATAAATCTAAAGCACAACAAAAGGACGATATACCTAGAATAATCAAAGATAAAATAATTTTTTTTTCTGACTTTATATGTAAAGACTAAAACTACACTATTTCAAGCAACATTTTTACAGTCCTATTAAAATACACTGATATTACTCCAATACTTAAAAAAATCATCAAAACAGATAAAAGCAACTTCAAGCCAATCAGTATTCTATCCAACCTATCTAACGTATATGAAAGATGTATGTATGAGTATACAGCTAGCTTCTTTGAAACAATTTTATCTAGATATCAATACGGTTTTCGTAAAGGTTATTGCGCTACACAATGTTTGATTGCAATGACCGAAAAATGAAGAAAAGCCTTATATCACAACGGATGCTTTGCCGTTATACTAACTGATCTCTCTGAAGCCTTTGATTGCATAACCCATGCGTTACTAATCGCCAAACTAGATGCCTATGGTTTTAATTGAAACAGTATAATGTTTTCCTTTAATGTCTTCCTACCTAATGAATAGAAAACATAGAGTAAGAATAAATGATAAATTTAGCTGTTACACTAATAATCTATACGGATTTCCGCAAGGTTCGAAAATAATGGATTGAAGGCAAGTCCTAAAAAATATCACCTTATCATTAGCAAACATGGTAACCTAAAAGTTACTATTTCTAATTTAACAATTAAAACATCCGAAAATGTTATAATAAAACTTAAACTTTCCTTCGAAGAGCATGCCCCAGCTAGCACACTTAAGTTGGGCCAACGTATGTAAAACCATCGTAAACGTCGGCTGTTTTTTCCAATGCAAAACCAACGTTGATCCAATGTCATTTGTTTAATGATGAAATTAATACCGATGGAACTAAAAACAGCTGGCTCATTTACATTGGCTCAACGTATGTAAAAACATCGCAAAAAATTGATTGTTTTTACGATGTAAACCCAACGTTGATCCAATGTTATTAAACCGACGTTGATTTAATGTGTATAAACCAACGCTGAATTAATGTATGTAAAAATATCGCAAAAAGTTGATTTTTTTTACGATCTAAACCCAACGTTGATCCAATGTTATTCACCCGCCGTTGATTTGATGTATATACATACATTGGAACAACGTTGGATTTTATACAGTGGATTAACGTTACGTTTGCATAGAGAAAAGGCGGATATTCAAATATACATTTGTGTAATTTATGAGAATTATTTTTCATTTACATATTTCAGTTCATCATGGAAATATATTTGCTTATATATTTTTCTCTTTTTTATGTAATGAAATATCAAGCCACAAGCAAAACAAAAATAAATAATGTCTTTTTAATCAGATGCAAAATAATAAGAATAATTACATGTAGTAAAAATTGTTAACTCAGCATCAAAATGGCGGAAATGCGTATATATAAATGCATTTATACATATATATACGATTATACACGTGTATAAATACATAATATTTTATGTTTAAATGTATACGCATAACATGAAAAAAAATAAATTCGGTTCCGATAAAAGGTAAATATAAAGTTGAGGAAACGTAAAATATAACGTTGAATCAACTTAAAATACAACGTTTTACCAACGTAAAATACAACGTTTTACCAACGTAAAATACAACGCTCTGCCAACGTAAAATACAACGTTGTGCTAACGTAAAGTACAACGTTGAATCAAAGTAAAACATTACGCAATGCCGACTTAAAATACAACGTTGAACCAACGTTGTTTTTTGGTTGTTGGCGACGTCGCATTTGTAACCAAAATGATATAAAAACAACGTTGGCGGTCGATGTTGGGCCAACGCAACGCACAACATTGTTCTAACGTTTTATCAATGTATGTGTGCTAGCTGGGTGTGAGCACTTTATGCAAATATGCCAGCAGAAAAGTAAACGCACATTCAAAAATCGCATTATATATGTCTTTCAAACAGCGTAAAATTAAACTTTCTGCATTTATAACTTTAAACTTCACATACTGCTCACTTATATGGATGTTTAACAGTAAGAAACTAAAAAAGCGCATAAATTAAATCTGTGAGAGAGCTTTAAGAACTATCTATAGAGAATACGAATCTCCATTTGAAACTCTCTTACTAAACAGCGGTACTTTAACTATGCACCAAAAAAACTTGCATTGTTTAGTCACTGAGATTTTCAAAGTAAAATTACAAATTACGTCTATATGTATGAATGAAGTTATTAAGTTTCTCAAATCAAATCTTTTTTTTTTTTTTTTAAAATTTATTCAGGTCCCCCAAGAAGTCCTTAAAGGGTTATCACAGTACACCGCGAATGAGCATTTGATCAGAAGTTCACGCCTTCTTCCAAAACGATGTTGAAAAACTTGCCCAAAGGTGGGGTTTGAACCTTGGATTCTTTGTTTCTGAGGCAAGTGCGCTACCACTGCTTTCAAATCTGAGAAATGAAAAGATAAACTCTACCAATATTTGCACAACAAAATATGGATTGAAATCTCTACCGTTTCTAGGACCTAAAATTTGGAAACTATTCCCGAATGATTGTAAAACATCTTCATCTTTGAAGGAATTTAATCTTAAAATAACAAACTGGATTCCCTAACAATGCCCATGCAAATTATGCATGGTTTTTATTAAAGATGTTGGATACATAAATAGACTAGAGTAAATTGAAATCTTTACATTTTTGCTAGTTTTTGCCACTCTAAATGCCTTTTTATAAATATTATTATTAATGTATTCATCGGTTATCTTACAATTTACATTTATAAAGATATTTATTTTTGAAGGATAAGTGTCAGTTGATTAAATTAACCAATTATAGAGCTATCCTTGTAACAACCGTATGTGTCAACTATAAATAAATTACAAGTGAATAAATTCTGCAACGATGTTGCCTGTCTATTCCAGGCTATATGTATTGCATATAATATATTATTGAATGGCGTCTATTTATAGACATTTCATCCCGGAGCCTCAAAGCCATGTTGCTTCAAAATGGAAACAACTACCCGTCTCTCTGGGAAGAGCAAGTGAAGTTGGAGCCGCTGATAGAACCTCATAAAGAGCTTGTGCCACCGCTGCGCATCAAGTTAGGCCTCATGAGCAACTTGTTACTGCTCTTGACAAGGAGTCAGCAGCATTTCAATACCTCCAAGATCTTTTTCCAGAGCTGTCTTCCTCAGACTCTCATAAAGAATTACGCCAAAATGAGATGCAGAATGTCTCAGAAAGTCCATATCCTTGATTCAAGAACGTCGTTACCAAGGACTTTTGGAGGTTTTTAGTGTGCTTCTTTTACAGCCTAGGCTTGGGTAACGAAAAAAATGTAGTGGGTTACAAGTATTGTAGATAGAAAAATATCTTATTAATAGGTACTTTAAATAGGAATTCTTTCGTTTCTGCGTCGTGAAATCTTTAATAAAACGTATAAAATTTTTTTGCATACCTGTTGTCATACGCATTTAAGATTTACGCTCAAGACTAATATAATTTGTTTTAAAAACATTTTAAGCTACTCTAAATACGTATCTAATACGTATTATACACATATTTGTGTATGTTTTTTTTTCTTCGTAATAGCCACTAGAGGGTGTCACAAATCTACCATTATGTGATACGTGATATCTTCCAAAATACTATAGCAGGATAGTTACGAGATAAAAGAAAGACAATGGCTTTTGCTGTACCCAGAGTTTAAAAAAAGCCAAAGAACCATCACGATGACTGTTGCTATTATATAATTGGTACAACGATTTACAGAAAAGCTAAAGGGAGACAGTATAAAGAACTTTACTATGAATTGGGTAATTATCTATGATATGACTGGTTTATTTACTTTTCTTAGAATCGAGCATGATTCTGCACAATAGCGACTATTAAGAAGTGTTGCTCTATAATAGAAATGAATATCTTTTTTTGCTTTTTGCTCACTTGGTACAAAAGAAAGAAGACTATGATAATATATAAGAATTTCGTGACATTTTTTATTCTAAACTCAAGGTGGGATGTTTTTGGTGATTTCAAGATGCTTGTTTACTTGCATGACTCGTAAAGGGTATGCGCAAAAGGAACGAATCTAGGATACTTTGATATTTGAGTTATGTAGCTTCCAGGTAAGTTCTAAACTCCAAACTTTAGTATTTTCATACTTTAGTCATTTAAGGATGATTGGCCAAAAATTAAGCTGGTTAGAGTCTGGGAACAAAAGACCATAAAAAGTAGGCATCAACAGCCCAAATTTGGGGAATCAGTTTTTTTAAATATAAACTCTGATATCCTAAATAAGGTGGTAATATCTTTAAGGTTCTAAATTTTTTTTGAAAAATATTATTTTGTTTAGAAATTATACCCAGTTTAAATTTACAAACCCCTCGTTTTAAGGGGGCTCTAAACTTTAAATGACTATAACTTTTGAACGCTTAATGATTTTTAGAACAAACTTTAAATATAGATGCACATTTGAGTTTTATTAATGAAAGTAAAAATTTTTTCTTTCGAAAAATTATTTTCCTGCTCATTTGGGCGGATGATACCTACTATTTAGGGAATTATTGTTTTCAGGCTCTAATCAGTGCAATTTTCGGCAAAGCATTCTTAAATGATGTAAGTATGGCCATAAAAAAGTTTGGAGTTTAGAACTTATCTGAAAGTTATTTACCTCAAGCACTAAAAAATACTGAATCTGCTCTTGCACAAAGTATTCATGTTTCCTTTGCAGTGCTGATGATCATCATTACAAGAAAGTTTATTGGCCCCTACGAGTGGAACTACAAGACACGATGATTCAATGTTCTCAACCAGCTTCTAGTAGATTCCAACAATGTTTTATTACCCCTTCTTCAAATCAAACAATAAAACGAATTGTAAAAACTTTAGATTTGGAGCTTTAAAATAAATTTGTCTTGATGTTTCGAAAACTATCTGAGGCAGAGATCAACGCACAGTGAGTCAGAAAGGTGAAAAACGGCAGAAATTATATAACTATCATATATAATTATGTGATACATCAATATTATCGTATTTTGGGTCAAAAAATTTAAATTTTCCATTAAAACAATTTTTACGCGTACCTATGACGCGTAAGGTGCGCGCATACGCGTGTAACTGTCTTTACGCGCGTAAAATATAACCTAAATAAAAAAATCGATTTCCTTGATCCAAAATACCATATAAAAGAATACCACATATTTTTTAATCTAAATATTCCTTGTGCCTAAGGCTCGTACTACTTACGCGTTTACGCGTTAGAGACATTTACGCGCACAATGACTGACTTAATTTAAAATAATTAAATTCCTCAAACCAAAACATTTATTAATTAAAAAGGAAAACTGGTTCGAAAAATATTTTAATATTATATAATATTAAAATATATTAAAAACAAAATAAATATTTATCTTATCTAATTTTTCTTTCAAGAAAACAAAAAAAGAAAACCTAATACTAATAAAAAGGCTTTATTTCATTATTACGGCATTTACAAAGATAAAACTTCAGGGGGAAGTGTTTTTCCATTTTCAACCTTGTATTTTTTAAAACAAGTGTTTGATATTACAGGATCACTTCTAATCAACAAGTATTGGTACTGGTTTTTCATAACATTCTTTCTAGATATCTTGGCTGTATGGTTTAATCTAGCTTTGCAAATTTCTTTATTTAGAGCCTCTTGTGACTCTTCAGAGAAGTAACCAATTGGCAGTTCTAATGCCTCAGATATCTGCACACCATGTTCCAAGAGTTTATGAACAGTTGGGGGAATCACATACCAGCAATAGTTTTTGAGTATAAGAGCTGTAGTTTCATAGCAATACTGGCCAAAACTTTCAGAGTTCAACTCATAACAGGAACATACTGCTATTAGGATTGTCCTCAATCTAATAATTACATCTACTGCCACTCCCGTTATATCAGCGAAAGTTTCAGCATTTTTAAATGCTCTTCTGGCAGTGTTTCCATCGTTAGTGTTGCCAAAACTCTGTTTGGACATATCAACTATAAGACTTAGCTCTTCTCTAAACCTCAGTTGAATGTTCGTTTTTTTACTTTTTACTAATGCTTTTTCAGCAGGGGATTTGGCAAAGTATTTTTTAATGTCTAATTTATATCCTAAATGTAAAATATATTCAAAACATCTGAGCCAGCAATGCAGAGTAGAAAGACCCAAAGATAAAGCTTTTTCATTGATTGGTTTAGATCTGATCAATGCTGGGTTATTAAGTTCACTGGGCTTAGCTCCGCAAATATTACATGATTGCGAGGACAGAGTGTTAGTGAGGGCATTAACCACTTTACCATCAAACATGGTTAAATCTAGTTTGAACTTAAATGTGATAGTCGTATCCGGTTTGAGTTTTGGTTTAGAGGAAGCTCTACTTCTAACTTTACTTCAAACTTGACTAGTCTATTTATTTCTGCTTTTAAAAGTTCATATTCATTTCTTATTAATTCTTTCGTTTCTTTTTGATATTGGAGATGGAGGGGTCTACAGTAATGTGTACTAGAGGGCTTTTTATTTAACCATACATTTTTGTTCATGATGGTTAATTTAAGTGGAACAACAGCTGTCTGGAAAAGACTTTGTTCATTAACTTGGGCTTCACCAATATTTGTATCAGTGTATTTTTGTTTATAGACACTTTGACTGGAGGCACCATCAAAACCACTTTTAAAATAAAGTAGACCTTAAACCTCCCCCCAATTTCAGCAAACATTCTCATAGAGTCTTGGCATTCCGTAAAAGTTAATATCCTTGTCAGAGTATGATTAAACATACCCTGTAGAGAAATTGAAGCAGATGTTTCTGTCACAATTAAACCCTCAGGATAACATTTGTGTCTTAATTTCATGAAGGAAATATCTGTAATTATGTATTATCGATGAATTTCTAATCATTTGATACTGTTCATCAGAAAGGTCACACTGAATTTTTAAGCTCAAGGCATCTTCGATTTTCATTTTTATCGGAAAATTTATCTTTTTGATTTTATCTTTTTCAGAGTTTGTAGCACTTTTCACAAGATCAACGAAGCCTTTTTTGCTAGGATCTCTAGTGGCTTTCTTTATTGAAGCTAATGCCAATGCTTCAGCAGGATGTTCAGCCAATTTGGCAACCTTAAACAAGATAATATTTAATATTTAAGCTTGTAAACTATTTTTTTAACTGGGTTGAATTTAATTTATTAATACCTTAGATCTTCTGCTTCTATCACCTAAATCTTCCCAGTTCTTGCACTTTCTACCTGAACCTGATGCAACATTTTTTTTGTTAACAGTAATATCTTTGTTCAACCAAGTTCGCTCGTGTTCTAAAAGTCTAGAGAAGGTTTTTGCATACTTCCGCAACTTTGATTGGAATTTACATTTAAATATTATTAGAGTTTTCTTTAGATTTATCATTTCAGGTTTTTCAATACTTTCATAGTATAGACCCTCCAGTCTACAAAACTCACGCAGAAGAGCCTCGAATAAGTTATCATGATTAATTCCTAATTCTTGAATTATATGAACTAAATGTATTCTTTTCATGTTGAATGTAAGCAATGAACTATTTTAAGTTATTTTATACACAAGTTTTAATTTTAAAACGTGCACTATGCCATCAAACGTTGCATATATTGGTTTTTGAGGTTTGATAATTAGCACCATCTGCATGAGCATGAGTTTTTTTACTCATAGAAACTAAATGTATAATTTGTGTAATGAATGAAAGCAATGAACTAATATTCGCTACTTTATACGGCAAGTTTTAATTAAAAACGAAAAAAAAACAACAAAAAAACCGAAGTATTTGAAAGGTCTTATTTTAATTGGGGCAAGTTTGGACAAATGATTTTTATTTTTTCTGCTTTCATATATACCTATTAATGGGAAAATATTAATACTACCATGGAATCTAGTGGAATCGTTTAGTTTTTAAACTAAACTCATAATTAAACTAATTTAAAAAAATCAATTTATGACACATTTTTGAGATCTCAGTAATGAAAAACTAAAAACAAAATTTATTGTCAAAAATGTTGTTAGTAGTTGCCAAACATCTTAAACATATGACTTCAAATTAAATTTTGAACTGTTTTTACCCATGTCAATCTTAAAAGAGTGACACAAAAGCTAGATTTTTTTGAACGAGTTTTCCGATAAATAAAATAAAATAAATAAGTCTCAGAAAAAGCGTATAAATTGGTGAAATCTTGAAAATTGTTCACAAAAAAGTTAATTATTGACTTTTAGTGGTATTTAGTAACATTATAATTAAATTAATTAATTTCCAGCAATACTTTTATTATGGGTTTTTTTTTGCCGTTTTTTATGGATTTTGACTCACTGTGCAACGGTTGTATATGGGAAAACGGGGTAGGATGGCGAATGGGGCAAGATGGCTTTTCATATAGCAATTCAACAAAAAAACTTAAAAATGAGTTCAAATGAAATTATATTTACATCTTTTATTTTAAAACACCAATGTTTTTTTTTTTAATATTATCAGCGCAATTTTATACGCCAAAGTTTACTTTTTTGCGCTTAAAAAAATACCATGCTTTCGGTTATTTATAATGAATGATCCATCGGGTGTAACTTTTTTAGGAATATTTTTTTGCAACGCATGTTTATTTTGTGTTTCTTTAGTTAGATTAATTAGTAGTTTTTAAATTTTTATATAATTTTCGATCAGAAATTGCGTAATAAGTCTTCTTGCCCCGGTGATGTGACCAGATGACATATTTATGAATTTTTTATTTTAAATTTTATTTCAAATTTTTTTACTTGCAAACTGAAAATTCATGCCGGAAATTAATCATTTCGATAACATAAACATACTGACAAAGTATTACTGCTTCATGACTGACAGTTTTGCTATAACTTAGGGCTTTCAAAACGTTCGCCATCTTGCCCCGCCTTCCCCTATTTATTGGACGGCAGATAAAAACAATGTTGAAGTTAGAAAAACTCAAAAGAGCAAAGATAAAAGTTTAAAAAGAAACCTAGTGTGCATTTTGTGATGTAATTTATGAATTCATAACACACTGCAAAATTGCAAACAACTCGTTGCGAAGCATATTTAAAAATTTAAGTAATTCGGTTGTCGTATGACCAGAAAGATTTTTATGTAGCATTCATGATAATCATAGCGAGAGACTTCATTAGAAAATTTCAAGAATGAAAATTAGATATCAAGGATAATGGGATACTGCTACGATGGGAGATTATTTTCGGTCTTTAGTCAGAAAAGATGAAAGTGTGCACTCAAGAAAATTGCGATCAGAGTACTCCTAATCTAAAGGAAAACGTTTATAATAAAAAATTGTATTGCAATTGTAAGTTTGTAAAAAAGAAACAAAACATTTCTAGTAAGAATTGTATTGTTTCTTTTTTTTTTCAGTAATATCCTATTACTAAATACCTTTCAAAGTATGAAAAGTGCTATATGCTTTGTAATTATCCTTACATTTTTAGAATATATTGATACCGAAATTTGCGTTTCTAGAATTCGAGAATTCTGTTTTCGACAACATGAAATTAGTTATAAATAAAAACCATCGATGTTACTTAAAAACGAATGTGGTTTTTGAATTTAATGGCAATAAATAAATAAACAAATAATGAAATTTTAGAAGGCAATATATAAACAAATAATGAAATTTTAGAAGGCAAGACTTTACGGACAAAGTGTCTTGCCCACTAAGGGTGGAATGCATGAAGCGAACTTAAGTCAAGTTCGACTTGAACTTTACTTTGTAATCACTAGCGACAGAGTATTTTTTGAAGGAAAAAACCCATACTCTGCCGCTATTGGTTACAATGTAATGTTCAAGTTGAACTTGACTCAGGTTCGCTTCTCGCATTCCACCCTATGATTTAAAAAAAATGGCTTTTAAGCACGTAAAATTATTTGAACACGGCTACTCCAATAACAACAGTAAGATCATGTCAATGAGAACCGGTTGTCATGATGAATATCTAATAGAGCGAAATTATGTAAAAACTTCAAAAATAATAATAATTATTACCTAAAAACATAAAAAAAAAAAAAAAAATTTTTAACAAAGAATCTTGAAAAAATGCACCTTTTTATTTTTAGTTAATAAATGTATTTTTTTGTAATCTATAATGAGAAATGTATGGTTGAAGTACAATCCTTTAGTAACGTTAACTTCAAAAGTATTGAAGTATGTTTGAAGTACAGTACTTTTGCAATGTTAACTTCAAAAGTATTGAAGTATGGTTGAAGTACAGTACTTTTGTAATGTTAACTTCAAAAGTATTGTACTTAAACCATATATTTCTAATAATAAAATTTTGTTAGTACATTTGAAAAATAGCAAAAAAAAATTAATATTACATATGTGGTTTTTATTTATTATATTAAATTTATAATACAATTATAAAAAACCTTTTTAAAAGATGATAAAATTTAACTTAATTTATCTTTCCTATATTTATAGGGTTAATATAATGAATTATACTTCAGATTTTGAAGATAATTCTGGAGGATCTACAAAAAGAAAAAGGTAAGATAAATGTAAATTACTCCAATGTTTATAAACAATATTTATAAGTATATTCAGCCCTTGGAATTAGGGTCGGCATTCGGTTATGCCAATCTAACTGCCAACCTTAAAGTGTTTGAGGTCGGCAAAAAGTCCCCAACCTAGATTCTGTTTTATGATAACCCTTTGTCTCCACCTCATTTTTCTTAATTCCGAGGGTTGTATATATATATATATTATATACTACGTAAATCAGATTGCTTACTCTTTTTGCTTATCCTTATAGCATACAGTTTTTTAGAAAAAGAAGAAAAATACAATGAATAATAAAAAAAACAATTGTTGCCGTAGCCCCAACTCTTAGTTGATGTAGCGGCACTCCATTCTGGCAACAGACTATAAGATAGTCAATGTATATATATATATATATATATATATATATATATATATATATATATATATATATATATATATATATATATATATATATATATATATATATATATATACTAACATTTATTCTTGTCTTAATAAGAAGCCAGCACTCTCTGATTGTTTGGAGGGGGCATTTGAGCTTGAAAAGGATTCACTTCTGCTACAGCATAGTGCTCACAGTGGCTGGTGAACTTTAATCCAGATAAAACTCAACTTTTTTCAGTCAATCGTTATTGCAATAACCTAGATCTTCCAATATTTGTCATCTACCCTTCATCTTCTAGTGTCATCTACCCTTCATCTTCTCGGATTAACTCTTACTTTTCTTGGAAACTATATATCAAATCCGTTGCAAAATTAGCATCTGCTAAGGTCGCATCTCTTTATCGAGCTCGACACTTTCTTACTCCAGATTCTATTCTTTATCTCTATAAATCTCAAATCCGTCCTTGTATGGAATACTGTTGCCATATCTGGGGCAGATATCCTAATGATTCCCTTGCTCTTTTAGACAAGATGCAAAAACGCATCGTAAACATAGTTGGAGCTGCTCTTGCAGCCAACCTCCAACCATTATCACATCGTTGTAATTGCTTTTTCATCTGAAATAAAACCATACACTCTCTTCCTCCTTAACTCTCATAATTTAGAAATTTCGAACAATTCAACACACAAGCATAACATAAGTCTATTTTAGCAACAGGAACAACATAAGAAACATTAATTTTAATTTTAGAGTTAATTTTTAAACAAATAAAGAAATTTATGAAGTGGCTTCAAGATAACCAATATAATTAGGTTCATCATCAATAGATTTTATAGTATTACTAATATATGGAGATTGGTTGATTGTTGAAAACTAAATCAATCAATTGAAGTATTTGAAGTCAACAACAGCTAAAAATTCTAATTTTACTGGCTCTTTAAAGGAATAAAACAGTGATTTACTTTTTCAAAATAATATCTTTTTAAACCATTTCTGTCAACATTTAAAGATTCTTTCTAAGATAATTTGGAGACTAGGTTTTTGTGAATTCTCTTAATAACAGCTTTCTGTATTGGACAATATTTTACAGTTTTTTTCCAATTCTGAACATACAACAGCTAAATTTTTTAATCAATCTAGCAAGCATCTTTTTTACCAACTTTTTTCAATAACACAACAATTTAAGGTCAGTTTCCACTCATCTGTTTAACTACGGGAAAGGGAAAGGGATAGGAAAAGACAGTTATTCATACAGAATGGTTAGGATTTATTTATTTCCACTCATACGTATCACTTTAACTTTTGTTTTTAAATAATGATAGTTAAATAAAAAAAATGGTGGCGTTATTATTAGTTATTATTGTATTATTTGAAAATCAAAAGCACCAGTGATTACAAAATCTTCTCTCAGACGTAAAATAATCAGTGCTAGTGAACAATTAATAGTCACTTTGAGATAAATTTTTGGAGGCACTTCACAAATAGATTTAGTTGGTATGTTTCAAATAAGTCTGACTTCCGTAGGAAGAATAATAAACAAAACCTCTATTGCTATATGAACTATTTTTCTGGCTAAAGAATATATTAGCTATCCAAAAAGCGAAAACTATTGGAAACGAAGAATTGGAGCTTCTCTAATTGAGAAGAATTGGAACTTCTTTAATTGCATAGGGGCTATATATGGGAAGCATATTGTTATGCAAACCCCTACAAGATCAGATTCTGCTTTAGTTAGAAAAAATCTTACTCAATTGTTTTGATGACTCTTTGCAATGCAAACTATAAAGCCAAATGGTTCAAACATAAAACTGCCTTATGTTCTTATTGAAGATGAGGCATTTCCTCTCAAAAACTATTTAATGAAACCATATGCTAAGGAAATATTGCCTTAAAAAGAAAGAATATATAGTTATAGATTGTCATGTGCACGAAGAAAATAGAAAATACTTTTGGGATTCTGGCAGCAAGATGCAGAATTTTTTGCAAACCAATTATTGCAAATTAATAACTGTAATTAATGTTACTAAAGCTGCAACTGCTCTGCATAGTTACCTTATGCATGGTTGTCAGTTGGAACCTTTAAATTAATATTGCCCTTTAAGATTTGTGGATTGCAAAAAATCCTCTGGACTGCAAGCTGGAGAATGGCAAAGCAATGTTTCAGATTACCAAGGGATAACAACTTTACAAAAACAATTAGGCTCAAATAATTATTCTTGTGATGCAAAAGCAGTAATAGAATCATTTCGAGACTTCTTTAATTCTCCTCAAGGACAGGTTCCATTGCAATAAGATATGGTTTCTCATACTCAAAATATATTTGATCAAGGATAAAGTTGCTTTTCCTTTTAATATATCTTGGTGTGTGCAAAAAAAAAATTGCTGCCCTAATTCTTTATTACTCTATAAAAAAAGGTTCACGGCTTCTTCCTTACCGATGGTGCTAAATATGTTCAGAGCTTGACTTGAACCCTGGATCTCTTGCTTATAAAGCAAATGCTGTAACCACTGCATCATAGCTGCACATTTTTTATGCCTATAAGGAACAAAAGTAGAATCGCATTTTCAAGTAAGAATTATAATTATTGAAAATTCGAAACTTTATAGATACTTAAATTAGACAATTTTTATTTGTTTGGAAGTGGCAATCGTCTGGCTATCATTTGAGCAAATTTAAGTCTCCCTCATATTTAATGACTTAGTTTTTTTTGCTCTCAATAGAAGTAATCTGAAAAGTAAAAAAGTTTTTACTTGAACTTTGATCTAGAATTAGGAATTTTTATTTTACTGACTCTTTCAGCTGGCAGATCGGTAAGTTTAAATGTTAGATTCAAAATTTTTGCCAAAACTTGTGCTATCCAAGTTGTCCAGAGGACAACTGGACATCCCGCAGATGTCCCCTGGACAATTCTTGCCCACTGAGATTGTAATGTACTCATCAAATTTAGTCTGATTGTAACTGGATTCCAAAAATGCTGCAGGGTATTTTAATGCTTCTATAGAAATTTTGACATTAGATAAACTTGACTGCATAATTTTGTTTATGTAGTTTATTTTGTTCAATATATCGTGCTAAATAACAGCTCCAAATATGAATTCCTAAGTATCAATTTCAGCAGCAATAGATTTGGCTGATACTTTAGTAATTCCATTTAGGGCTGGTAAATTAATCGGTATTTTACATTAATCGATTAACGATTAAATTTCGAAAAATTAATTGATTAATCGATTAATTTTCTATTAATTTTAGAAAAAATGTGTTTATAACTTAATAAAAAGTAATTTATATTTTTTATGATTTTATTTCTCTTTTAATCAGATATGATCTTAAAAAACATAAATTATCAACAGTATCATCGTTTAAGCTAGTTCTTAAATTAGTAACAAATAAACCAGCTGCACTAAAACTTCTTTCTGCTTCTATAGAAGACGGGGGAAGACTTAGCATGGCATTATAAATCTTTTCTAAAGAACTTGGCCTGTTTCCAGTGCTTTCGAGAACTGCAATTTCACGTTTAATGCATGTCAAAACTTCTTGAGGAGAAGATTTAAAAGTTATCCCTTTAGTTTTTCCTGCTGCTGAAGCTGTATTAGCTATTATTTCTGCTAATTCTTCAGCTTTAGTTTTTTTTCTTAATGGTTATTCATTACAAGTGTACTCTAACTCAGGCTGATATGCTGCTTCTACTTCCTCATGTAGAAATAAACGTAGGTATATTTCTCTAGCAGTTTTAGCAATTTTATTTTTATGTGGGTATTTCAAAAGATTATCTGGAAATTCTGAGTCTGATTTATAGTCAGCTGGGTTATGTAAAAAGCACAGTAAACCAGCAATATTACAATTTCTTCTTTCAACAATTCTCTCCAAGACAATAGTAATATAATTTTTGACCAATGTTAGTATTTTGTTCTTTAAGATTTTGTAGTAAAAACAAAATAATTTTATCAGATTTTATCAGATCACAGTCTCTTTTCCCTAGTTCCATAACACTTAACTCTACAACATGTAGAGCTTGAACAATATCAGAAATGTGTTTTATTTCTTCTTCTTTTAAAATTTAATCTGTTCTAGATATATCAACAAGAGCCTTTGCAATAACATTTTTTAATTTTAAGAATTGTTTCAGCATACTTATTAGCGAATTCCATCTTGTTTTAGTATCCAAAGTAGCCTTGAGTTCTTTTCCTAAATCTGTTCCACAAATACTTTGAAGGGAATCATTTTTAAGTGGAGATTTTCTAAAAAGTTTGACTATTTTACGAACCTTCGATATGATAATGCCATAGTCCTCATTAAACTGGATTTCCTGTGAAACAAAGCTATTACTTTCCTCATTCCAGCATTCTTCAGTGTTGTTTTCATCATCAGGGTCGGAATCAGATGTTTCATTTTCAATCTCATCAGTCATTATTTCTTCTTGAGTTGTTTCTATTTCTAAGCATTTTTTCTTACAAAGAATATCATATACAGCAGGATGAATTCCATGGCAGTAGCAAAGTTGGTGTATAACTCCCATTTCCCGTCCCATTTTTTTCATTACTGATGCACCGTCAGTAACACATCCAAAAACATCATTGATCAAATTTAAGCCAAATTCATTTAATTTCTCAATAACAATATTAACAGCTCTTTCTGAAGGCAACGAACCATTTATTCTAATCATTCCAAGACCATAGTGACATTTGTCTGAATAATGTACATTGAGACATAAATACCTTCTAGTTTTACCAGAAGTCCACTCATCAAGAGAAATTGAAAACCTTTCTCCTTTTAATTTTTTTTGCTGAAGCTCTTGAACAACTTTTAACTTAATTGAGTTTGCGTAGTTCATAACAATTGTCTTTATAGCATGTCGATCATCAGGGATTTTAAGTCCTTGAGCTTTCCAGCCATTTTTAATATCTTTGCTATTGGCCAAAGTTGCAAAAGGGATACGATCAACAGCAGCTAAACGAGCTAATACATCTTCAGCTTTGCTACCTATATTATTACAATAGGTAGCAATACTTGGCTGTATATTTTTAGACTTCTCTGAAATAACTTTTGTCAAATAAATTTTATGTTTGTGCTCTAAATGATACAAGAAACTTGAAGTTGATGAATGGAGTTTAAGTTCAACTGAACAATGTTTGCACTTGTATGTTAATTTGCCTTTATTTTCCAATAAAAAGTGTTTCCAAACTTCAGAGCTGTTTTTTCCAAACGATATTATAAATGGTTTTTGTTTGTTTATAATAATATTTGACCGGATGCCAGAAAATAAAGGCAAATCAACATACAAGTCAACACAAGTCTTGTTCGTTAAAAAAACGCTTGTAAATGTTAGTAAAAATCTTTGAAACAAAAAAACGCAAAGAATATAAATATGTATATTGTATATATATATATATATATATATATATATATATATATATATATATATATATATATATATATATATATATATATATATATATATATATATATATATATATATATATATATATATATATATATATATATGTATATATATGTATATATATATAAATATAAATATGTATATATATGTATGTATATATATAAATGAATATAAATATGTATATATATGTATATATATATATATATATATATATATATATATATATATATATACACATACATAAATATATCAAGCCT
>NC_088922.1:53082500-53107500 GCF_038396675.1 Hydra vulgaris | reverse complement strand
ATATATATATATATATATATATATATATATATATATATATATATATATAGTTCTATAGATTGTTGCATTTGGGAGTACGGAAGGTAAAAAATGACTCTTATGCCAACAAATTTTTAATTACTTTTGACTTTCATCCAATATTTGCGTGTTGTCAGAATGTTAAAACCATTAATTTAATTACAAATTAATTGTTTTTTCAAAAAACCGCAAAAACGCAAATTTAATAGACCAGATTGTTTTTAAAAACATTCTGAATGTTTATAAAACATTCTAAATATTTTTAATAATATAAACAATGTTTTTATTTTTATTTTTTTAATAAAATGTTTTTAATTTTATTTTTTTAATAAAATATTTTTATTTTTATTTTTTTTACTGTTAATCATGCATGGAGTGTTGTTACATCGACTATCTTATAGCCTGAATCTCAAGGGAGTGCTGCTACATCGATTGAAGGTTCGGTTGAGGGTACATCGATGAAGAGTTTGGCAGTCTATCAAGTATTTTAAAAAAAAAATCTCCGGTCTTGCATTTTAATTTTTACTTTTTGTCAACATAATACAGAAAAACTTTCTGACAACCAGTTAGGGGTTATATATATATATATATATATATATATATATATATATATATATATATATATATATATATATATATATATATATATATATACATCTATATATATATATATACATCTATATATATATATATATATATATATATATATATTTATATATATATATATATATATATATATATATATATATATATATATATATACATCTATATATATATATATATATATATACATCTATATATATATATATATATATATATATATATATATATATATACATCTATATATATATATACATCTATATATATATATATATATATATATATATATATATAATATATATATATATATATATATATATATATATATATATATATATACATCTATATATATATATATATATATATATATATACATACATCTATATATATATATATATATATATATATATATATATATATATATATATATATATATATATATATATATATACATCTATATATATATATATATATATATATATATATATATATATATATATATATATATATATATATATATATATATATATATGTATATACAGATTCTATTCTAGAAAGAAATTTTGGGCAGCGGTACACCACCCCCTCCCCCCCTCCCCCCAAAAAAAATAAAATTAAATAAACAAAAAACAAATAAACTGAAAGACAAATTTGGAATTTTTTGCTTTAGGTGTTCCAAGAAGACCTAATGGTATTGTCACGGAGTACATCAGAAAATTATTTAATTAGGAAGTTCAAACCTCCTTCCTTACCAATGGTGCGAAATGTGCCCAGAGCTTACTTCGAATCCTAAGTCTCTGGCTTCTAAAGCAAGCGCTCTAACCACTCCACTGTGGTTGCTATATAATCATTTTTTATAAACTAAAATTATTATTTTTTAGTTTGTAATTAACCATAATTCAAAACATGATGAAGAACATGTAAAACAATTTTTAATTCATTAAAAAAATATAGGCATACAGAAAACAGTTTGCATTAAAATAAAAAATCTAAAAACTCAGTAATAATGAGAATGGAATTAATTTATGGAATCTTTACAACTCCTAATGTTTTTGAACGAATATGAACAAAGGAACAGTAACACTGTTCATTAAAAAATTTTAAATGTCAATTTTATAAAGGAAAAAGATCATTAAGATTATAGTTTAAACACCTTAAAATCATTGTTAAAATAAATTTTGAGTAGAAAATGTTTGAACCGAGTAGATAAATTTGATGAATGTTAGCAACTGTTTGTTCTTTTTATTATTCGAAAAAGTGAGTAAAATTTGAGGGCGAGTTATATCCATATTTTTGTTTAGAAAGAATTTTTGAGATTACATATATGTCTTGAGTAAAAAAACTTTTACTCTTTAAAAATAATTCAAGTGTTTTTTTTGTCACATACACATCTGCAAAAATTACGTTGGGCCACTGAACTAAAAGCTAAAAAAGTTAAATTATCGCAATGAAATTATGCTTTATGGCGAGGTTTTTTTAAAAATTATATATTTTAATGTAAACTTTTAATCATTACTAAAAAAAAAATTGGTCAAAAAGCATTGTATTAACATATAGTTATAGTTTAAAAGCTGTTGCGTCACTGAACCCATCGACAGGCTAATTAGCGTTTTATAAAATAGCGTTGTAAGGAAGTCAAAATATCATCCAAAAGTTCAAATTTCATTGTATGTTTTCAAATTTTTCAAATTCAAATAAATTTTTGCATTTTGGTATTGTGAAGGGCTATTAGTAAATATTAGTAAACTTTTGGATTTATGTTAACATTTTCTTATAAAGTTGTAAATTTTTAAGAAATGGAATCAAAATTAGAAGTAAAAAAAAAACGTTGTGCAGAATACCAAGCTAATTATGTTTCTCGGAATGCTGATAAAAAGAAGAAAATGTCCAGAGTTAGATCTAAGAGATATCGAGAAAAATTGAAAGCCGATCCTAATAAAAAAGCAGCTTATGCTGCTAAAGCAAAATTAAGAGTTTTAAAAAGTCGCGCTTTAAAAAGAAAACTTCTAAATCAATATCAAAAACCATGCTCATCTTTTAAAAACGTTCAACAAAGAGGAAAAGTTTTAAAAGCATTGAAAAAAGTTTTAAAAGCACTACCAACTTCAAAGGAGAAACAATCTGAAATTCTTTCTATTCTTTCAAATAGCTCTGCTTGTAAAGATAACTCGGGTCTACCTCCAGCATGTTCAAAGCTGTATGGTCTTTCTGAAAGCGATGTTTTAGCAGTTGTAAACTTTTATAATGAAGATGAAGTTTCCCAAATATCACCAAACAAAAAAGATGTCACTCGAATTCAATTATCTGACGGAAAAGCAAACAATGTTCAGATAGAAAGAAGCTTTCGAGTTATTCAAGGAAAAGCATCTGCACATAAAAATTGGACTCAGCAAGTTTTGCGACCTTTGTCCACGCAATGTAAAATCAGTTACAAAATTTCCGCATAATGTTTGTGTTTGTAGTTTGCATGAAAATATGCGATTTACCTTAAATGCATTTACAAAATCAATTCAAGCGCCTTCAATCAAAGTTGGATCTGAAATGATAAATAACTTTGTTTGTGAACCGTACACATACGATTGTGCCTATGATAAATGCGTTGCATGCAAAGGTATGAAACAGTTCGATAAACACTTGCAAACTGTTAATACATTTGGTTTCCAAGTATCCTGGGACGAGTGGAGAAAGCCTGAAACTAAAACATATGCAAACATTGAAAAAATTTCAAAAAAGCCTACTGTAACAGAACTCATCCAACACATATCAGCGATGCGTTATAAGTTCGTTAAACACGCATTTGTAAAGAAAAACCAATCAACAATTTTTAATAAACTGAAGGAGGTTTCGATATGTGTGATGATTCTGAAATTGCAGTAATCCAAGTTGACTGGGATGAAAACGCTAGGTGTTTCTATCAAAATGAGCCACAAGCGGCTCATTTTGGTCAAAATCAAGTTTCTATCATGACCCTAACAGTCTGGAACATTGAGTTAAAAACATTTGCCGTAGTTTCAGATTCAACTGATCATAATAAGTCTTCCGTTATACCGTACATTGACAAAATCCTTCACTTTATTCCTGATAAAGTTAAAGAAGTACACATGTTCAGCGATAATGCCACTTCTCAGTTCAAAAACAAAAGCATTATGGCCGCAATGGTTGTATTTGAAAAATGTTTTCATAAAAAATTCTTCTGGTATTTCTTTGCAGCGATGCACGGGAAAGGAGTGGTTGACGGAATAGGAGCTACTGTTAAGCGAATCGCAGCCCTGAGAGTTAAAACTAGTCAATACGAAATCAGGTCAGCAGCAGATTTTGCGTTAGCATTACAAGATTTGCAAATATCTGTAATTCACGTGTCAGAAAATGATACAAGACAACAAAAAAATGAACTTGGATTCAGTTCAATTTTAAGTTATTATAGAAAAATCAAGGTATATCAAAATCACATTATTTTTATGTCCAGAATGATAACGTTGTTTCGATGCTATTTTCACCTGAGTATAATTAAAATTTATTACAAAATAACAAAACTTTTTAAAATGATTTTAATTTCGTCTTTTTGTTTCGTCACTGAACGTTGCGTCACTGAACTGATAGTTTTTTTTCTGTAAAATAAAACGATATGAAAACTTTATTGTTTGTGGCTTTTTTTATGACTGCCTTATTGCCAAATGAATAAATTACAACAAAAAAATCTAATAAGTCAAGCAAGAATTAAAATTTCAGCGAAAACTCCATTTAAAAGTATGCTGATAAAAAAACACTTTTTTCCGCGTTGCGTCACTGAACTCATGTTTTAATTTTTGCTATGTAGCAGTGTTATGTTAATACAATTGTGTTTAGTTTATATTATAAAATTTTAGTTCAAGATTGATTTAGAGTAATAAAAAATTATTTTTGAGTTATAGAAAAATTTCTATTAAAAAAAATCTCTCCGCATGATGCGTCACTGAACTATGGAATTGGCCATATATATATATATATATATATATACTTTTTTTGATTATCTAAATTGATACAGCTTTTTTAGAAAAAGAAGAAAATGAAGAATAATGAATAAAAAAATTGCTGCCCCATCCCAAACCCTCAGTTGATGTAGCAGCACTCCACTGTGAGTCAGGCTATTTGTCAGTTGATGTATGTAATGAAGCCCCCAGCAGCAGGCTATTTCAGTATGACGTCACACTGCTCACCTAAATCAGCAGTATAAGATTTATACAGATATATATATATATATATATATATATATAGATTTGACAAAATAGTCTTATTTGAATTTTTTTTTTTTTTTTTGTTTAAAAGATTTTTTCTGAGATCATAAAATGTTTTTCATTTACCTTTGGTTAGGTTGATAAATTAATTGATAGGGTTATTTAGTAAGGGCATTTGTAATTAATTTTAATAATTATAATATATAAATCAGATTTTTTGAAACTGAAGCAATAATAACTTTTTTTAGTTTTTAGAAACTTCAAACAATAATTAAAACAACTTTATTTAGCTCTTGGAAACATGACGATATTGCAAAAAAGTGCAAAACAACAGGAAGTACTCATTCTTCTCAGCTACCCTCAAGATCAAGTTATATGGATTCCTATGAAAAGTAAATTTTGCTTTTACTTAGTACATTGCATAAACTTTTTTGCTCTGTTTATTTGTTTTATTATTTAAAATATCACAATGAAGTTGATTGAGGTTCATAATATATTTTTGTTTGTAGATTTTCTTTACTTTTTAACATATAAGTATTAGTCTACTATCACATATAATCTTGCTTTAAGTAAGATAATTTAAATTTATACTAATAATTTAAAAATATTTATAAAAATAATAAAAGTGCGGTTTATATTTGATTGCAAATATAATATTAGAAATATAATATTATAAGAAATTGTATTTGTATTAGTTAAAAATATGTTTGATATTTTCAATTCTCCTTACAACCTTATTGAACTGCATTTTAAATACCATGACTCTACTTTTGAAAACAAATCTTTTTTTGCATTTTGTGTACTGCATTTGATAGGGATTATTATAGAGATAAGTTTCATATTGTCTAATTAAGAGTCAGGCAATATGAAATTTACATGCTACATCTTCGCAACTACCTTGCATAAGGTTATAAGTAAGGATGGATTTTGCAATCTTATTTTCTGGTTGTAGATATATCATAATGAGATTGTGCATTTGGTACATGCAATCACATTGTCAATAATTAACACACATTTTACTTATGAAAATAGTAAATTACATTTGGGTACACCATTTTTGTTATGCCAAAACTGTTTAAAATATTTTTATTTTTTGATATTCTTTACATATATTTGTTATTCTTTTTTTTAAATATTATTTACCCTCCTAAGGCCAAAAGGACCACTACAGACAAGGGGGAGAAATTACCTTTTGTGGTTACAACCCTCTCTCAACTTTTTAACTCTAAAACACAAACCTTGGCGAACAAGGCTGCTGTGTAGAGAAACAAGTTAAAAAAGCAAATTTGAAAAGTATGTTATTGTAATTAATTACAATGAAAATTTAAATTTTTCTTTGCTACAAAACTGATTTTTAAATTTTTATATTTTTTCTTTTGTTTTTTTTAATCAATGAAAAAGAGTTAAAGAAAAGTATAATTTTTGCTTTTAACTTATCATGAACTTTAAATTCATTTTTATTTAATATATGCTTAATTAAAATTTACTGATTATGCCCATTTTACTTTCAAGAATTTCTGTTTATTTTATTAATTTATTGTTTCAAATGGTTTTTTTTTTGAAAATATTTAAAAAAAAGATTTTAAAGACTCGAACCAACTAACTGAATCCAAAGATTTAAATCAATCAAAATGATGTAACTTAAATATTTAGTCCGGTATGTGATCATTAGGTCTGATTTTTTTAAAATCAAAAACCTTGTTGTTTTTTCTTTGATAAAAGTGGATAACTAAAAATATTTAGTTATCCACTTTTATCAAAGAAAACACAACAAGACTAAAAAGAAAATACAAGTTTAAAAATAAATTAAAATTTACTTTTACTTCTAATATTAACTTCTCATCGTTCATCTTTGATCTGGAACTCTATTATAACCTTATCACTGGCTCCATAAATAAAGTTTTCATCCACCATTGAAAAAAAATGTCAGCAATAATTTCTAAATCATGCTGCAAATATAGTAGTTATGAAAGTTTTTATATTTTCAGAAAATTCTTTACAAAACTTAATTTCAAGTAAATAAAATGCGTCATTAATTTTTAATTTCTTTCCTCGTAATTATTTATTTCTTTCGTAAAAATTAATTTCTTTTCTCATAAAGTATGTATACATGTATTACATTTATTATTTATTTTTAAACATTAAGTTTAACATAATTTTCGTTTTCATTTAAATAATATGTTAGATTTTCATTTGAACATTGTGAAAATCATCAAACTTTTATAAAAGTAAAATGAATTGTTAATATTGAAATCAAAATTAGATATGTGATTTTTTTAGATGTAAAATTATTTTATAGAACAGTTGTATTTTAGTAGTTACTTTCTGTTTTAATTTTGAAATATTATTAGAAAAAATAACTATATTATTATTATTTATATTGCATAAATTGTACATGCGTTCACTGTAAAATCTTTACATAACATACATTCACTGTAAAGTTTCCACTGTTTCACACAACATTATTGTTTATCTTTTCTCATAAATGTTTTTTACAACAACCTAGATGTTGTTTTGCACCTCCTTAGATTTAAGTCAAGGACTGCTATATGACAGGATGCGCAAAGTTGATTTTCTGACTTTGCTATCATCGGCCAGAAAATAAAGAAATAATTAAGCTTCCTGGTTGCTACACTCTACCACTATGTACACCAAGTATTTTTAATGTTCTTTTGTCTTGTTTACCAAATCGAAGGCTGAGAATCAGCAAATTATTTTATTAAAAAGATAAATAAACTTGTTTTCTGAATTTTATCCTGACAATAATTTATACAAAAAGTATTAAAATATTGTAGTATCTAAAAACATAAGTTCGTTTGCACTTTTATGTCAAAAAATTTTAAAGAGAGTTTCATGACAATTATTGTTTACAATAAGTGTACATTGTGTTCACCACTAATTCTTTCTGCTTTTAAACATAGCATTAACTTTCCATTAAGCAATATTTTAAATCTTAACACAATTACTTGGTCATATACTCATTTTTTTTTGAAGCTATTAGTTCAGTTTATAATTATAATCTGCATGTTAATGATAATATTGAAGCAATGACAATTATTCTTTCAAATTATGAATTAAAAGATTCTATCAAGCAAAAGAAACTGAATTTAAAACAATTTCAATTATTGTTTAACAAAAGTTTCTCTATAACTGATCACTGCTTTGCTATTGATTTTTTTTATAACTGCAACTGCGATCAACTTTGAGATTTTTTCTTTTTTCCAAATAAACAAAAGCTCTCTATATAATTTCTGCCATAAACATCGATTTGTATTACAAAATCGATTTGTATTACAAAATCGATTTGTATTACAAAATCGATTTGTATTACAACCATTGATTTGTATTACAAAAAAACATTTAAAAAAGTAAAAAATCGATCAATTCAGTGTTTTCTGTTACCCCTGTTGGCAAACACCGATCAATTCAGTGTTTTGAAAGAAGCTGCTGTTGTAGTTAAAAAACATGGCGCTGTTTTTTTAGGATCCGTAACAGATCATAAAATCAATCAGCAATACTGCAAAATTTTCAAAAGAGTTTCTGACTATCAGGCCATTCATCCAATAGATGATCAGCATGTTTTGTTTCTTTTGGTTGATACAGTTCATCTTCTTGAATGTTTACATAACAATTGGATTGCTCAAAAGTTATCTTTTGACAATAAAACCATTGGTTTCTTTTCTGATGTCAAAAATCTATATCAATATGAAAAAGATTTTAAAACATTTTGAAATCAGTTTCTATATCCCATGCTGTTGTTATCCTTCTGGATTTAAAATGTGCAACATATTTAAAGAATATTTATTAAGAAAGTAACACATGCTCTAAAATTAAAAGGAGCTCATGAAACATCCTCTTTTAATCAGCAGGTTTCAAACAAAATATTGTTTATGTTTTTGCAAAAGAGCAGAATATTAGACTTAGAGATCACAATCGATCTGTGCAAAATGAAATTTAAAATAATCTACAATTATTATTAAAACATTTTAAATCTATGAAATCAGGGCATGGATCCAAATAAATTCAATGTGTTACCCATGATACCAAAAAAAGCCCTTGTGCAAACCACTGTAGGATTGATAGCCTTCTTCAAGCATTTGTTATCAGTTGGTTTTAATAATGTCTTGCTCTGTGAGCTACAAAGTGAAAAAATTTTCTTGAGGATTATCTGTTTACAGGAGAAAGGAGAATTTCTGTTTACAAACAATCAACAGGGGCAAATGCTTTAATGGCAGCTGGGGATGTTTTTTCTGCTTTTTAAAAGCACTTAACTCGATTTGCTGCAATATTTCAAGAATTAATAGAAGTAGAACAATTAAAAAAAAAGATTACACATGTGAAGGTCCAATCAGTTTTGAAGATACAACCTCAATTGAAACATTTATGATGTGAATCTTTTTGGAACTGTAGAGAGCTCTGCTGCCTATGTGGCAGGGTGGCTGGAGAAAAAATTGAGGGTGAATTAGTTTTTTCTGAGGATGAACCTATACTAACAAATGAAGCTAAAGACTTTATTGAAGAGGTTTGAAGTGGGTATTTGACAGGTCATCATGAGTGTTATTATCATTTTAGTTAGTATCATTGGGTTATGCTTTGTGAAAAAAACCAAGCACAAAGCGTGTTGCAGAAAAAGACTAAACATTCTGTCTAAAATGGATATATCATAATTTTGATTTATCATCAAAAAATCTTTTTAGGCCTTTGTTCTTCTGCGTGGAATTCAGAACTTGGAATAAGACCAAGCAAAAACGCATGTCTTTATCAGACATTAATTTAAAAGCCACACCCTTGCTGAGTAATATTTATTTGTTGATAGACTTTATTAATATGATGTTAATTTGCTTAAGGAATTTATTATACTGACTTTTTATATTTAAAAAAAAAATAAGTTTAAAAAATATATTACATTATTATAAAATCTAGAGAACATGTACTTATTTTTTTGCGGATAAACTTTATCTAATGTCCTTCATTTATTTAGTTTTATTATATTGAATTTTTATTCTTTTTTTAAAAAAGGTTTCACTTTTTAAAATATATTTTCATATATTTTAAAAACTATCCAAATGTAGTTTTATTTTTGGTTTAAATTATTAAAATTTTTTTTTTCTAGAGAAGAAAGAAAAGCTCACATTGAACAATTTCTTTCAATGAGTGCTGTATCCTTTAAATTTTTAATTTTTTTAATGTCAATTTATTTTTTAATTCCTTGATCTAATTGATTATCAAAGCTTAACTTGATATAGTATGCCAGACATAAGAAGCTTGTTCATGATTATCTTGCTTATTATGGCGGGAAGATGGAGGACTTTGAAAGATCAAGGTATAATGTTTTTAATCCAATTATATGTATTTTTATATTTTCAACTTTGTAAGTTTTTAGATATTTTTTAAATCTAAAAAAATAATAAATTCATTTAAAATAAACTTAAATATTATTAAATAGTAGTTTGAGTTTTCATGTACTTTCTAATTTTAGTGTTAACGATAAAACAGACTATGATGTCATTAAGGAGAATCATAAGTGAGTTTTTTCAACAAGTGAATTTGATTTGTATTTTTGTTAGTGTTTTGCTCATTAACTTTTTTTATTGACAGTTTAATTTGCAGATAATTGTATTTTATCCACAGATGAAACTTATCAATAAAATTAATGTTTATCAATAATTAATTTTTTACATTAAATTATAATCATAAAAAAATTGATATTAATTGTTTTATTTTTGTTTTATAGGTTTATTTGGGATGATCATGACGATAGTGAAGAATCTTGGTATGTTGTTATTGAAATAATTATTAAAAACATGTAGTTATTATTTTGTACTATATAGGTGCTCAAATTAAATTTTTAAAATCGTGTTAGAGGTACTTGACTAGAGAACACAGTGCCTTATAAACATTTTTATTTTTATAATTTTTGGAAGCAGAGCACTATCAAGTAATTAGTGGCTGCTGCAAAAATCATATTTTAGAGGCTCCTGTGCCACAAAATATTTTTAAAATACTGAAAAGAAAAAAGACCACAGTAGACTCCAGGGTTCCAGTGGCTTTTTTCTTTCAAATGGCAGCAGCCGCCAAACTGGAGGCAGAATTTTTATCTTCCTTCACAAACTGCATTTCAAAATGTTTTTTTTTTTTTTCAATTATCAAGCAGTTTTAACAATTAATTAGATGCAAATATTGAAAATTTGACATTTTATAAGTTTTATAGTCAAATTTTGACAACTGTGAAAAAAAAAAAAATTATTTTGAGGTTGTTTTATTTTATGTATTGAATAAAAAAGTTTCATATTGGAAAAAAAAAAAAAAAAAAAATTTAACTTATGTGCTATAAGAAAAAAAAAAATCCATATTACATTGGAAAAAAAAAAGTCAGTTTTTGATGGGAAAATTATAATTTTGAACAAGTTGCTCATGTGTCATATATGGTAATTCCATATCAAATCAGCAGGTTCATGTCACCCTATATTTTGGATTTTGCTAATTTTTTTATATGTTAAAGGACTTATGAAAACTAGGAGAATCTGAAATTTGGAACTTCCCACTTCTTATGGTTCTTGAGATATTCAGATTTAAATTTTCTTTTTTATACTGAATGAGGTATCATCCTGAAATTTGGTACATAGACAATCTTCCACTTATCGGATACAAATATCAATCTAAAAATTTTATTAGACCTTAAGTACATGAAAATTGAATAATAAAGGTATATATTTAATACCTATATTGACAGTCAAAATGTCAATATAGGTATTAAACATCACTAATAATGGAAAATATATTATTGCATTTTTTAACTTTTCTAAATACAGCTTTTTAAGTTAAGTTTGTATAAAAAATGTCAGCATAAAATTTATTTATAAAAAAATTAAATACTAATTTTAAGCTATAAAAAGTTATTTTTAAAGTCTTTTTGAGGGGAAGTTTATACTTTCTTTCAAACTTTTTCTACTTGAAAAGGGCTCAAGGTTCATTGGAGGGGTTACAGTTAGGCGTTTTACCAACTTTTTTTTTGGTTAAACACAGAAAGACAAGTGACTTGGAGAACTTTTTATATGGCCAAGTGCCAATTAAACATACTCACGTACAATTATATCTTAACTATATTTGAAAAAATAACATACAAATATAAGAACAATAATGCATTAAAATTTTTTTCAATAAATCTCAATTATAGTGTTTAATAATTTTTGACAACTCAATTTCTGAAATTTTGTATACACAACCATTTATTGTAGGTGGCAGATCAATGGTATATAAAATATGGTTTGATGTTATCCAACTCAAAAAGGATTTATTTTTCTTGAAAAAGCATTTATTTGTATTATTATTTTTTAATTTATTTACTATTTGAATCATTCTAATCATCAAAATAATATAAAACTTTCAAGTTTTTTGATTTTCATGTTTATTAAATAATATAAAAATTGTCATTCAAGTTTTTCTTTCGAATTCCATGTTTTTTAAATAGATTACAGATTTTCTGAAATTTTCTTTCAAATGCAACTCCAAAGTGTTCTCTATAGCAATAGCAAACTGTTGTAAACAATTTTCCACAATGAAATAAACCACCTCTGCATAATAATTCATGTTTCTCATCATTTGAAAATGTCAAAAGGTCTAAAAGACTTAGTCTTATTGTTAAACCTTGCTTGTGGCAGTCAACATTATATTCTAATCCAATAGAACCTTTTCCATAATTTAAATTTTGAAATTTATTCAGAAAATCGGATTTTGGAATATTTAGAAAATAAATTTGTTTTAGAAATACCATTCACATTATTTATTTTACAGAATATTATTTATTCATTTCATTTGTTTGGATGTGTCACATTGTATAATTGATGTGTTATATTATATACATGATTGAAAGGTAACTAAATTTTATTTTATTTACCAATCACATGATAATCATATAACATTCATTAATTAGTTACATAAATATAAAATTCCTGCGAAGTAATAGAAAATTAATATTTAGAACATAAAATCTAAACAGGTGCAATAAATCAATAATAAGGAAATATAAGGTTTTATTTATTAAGGCAAAAAAATGTTAGTGCATTAGGATTACAGCCAAGTAAAGTTTTTATACTTAAAAAAATGTATGTCCTTTACAAAAAAAATTAGCTATAATAAATGAATTTATTATTTCTAATTATTGCTCTGAGTTCTCCAAAACGTTTTATAGAAAAATTTTTAACAAAACAAAACTTTTATTTGAGGGTAGGGGGTAAAATGCCTAATTGCATTCCCAACAACCCCCCCCCCCTCCTCTCTCACATCCACCTTGAGCCTACCCCAAGCACAAAAAAATTAAAAATAAAGTACAAATTTATCATTGCCCTTGATAAAAAAATTATCAAGGTGATATCATCATTTTGTCAAAATACTCCTAAATATGTCTTCATTATTCAATTTACATGTTCTTGGTCAATTCAATTTACATGTAGGTGGTCTAAAAAAATTTAATTTGATATTTGTATCTATCATGTGGAAAATTGTTTGTGTCAAATTTCAAGATGATACCTCATTTCGTTCATAAAATGTTGCTATTTAATGACAAAAAAGCATTTTATTAAAGTCAGCATAAAAAAAAATTGAATCTTGAATATCTCAAGAACTGCAAGGAGTTGGAGAATTTCAGATTTGCCTAGTTTCAAGGTTTAATTCTGCTATGCCTGTTTGTATTACAAAAAAGTTTGTCAGAGTTAAGGTTAAATAATTTTTTATTTAGGTTATATTGAATTTAGGTTTAAGTAATTCTGCTATGCCTGTTTGTATTACAAAAAAGTTTGTCAGAGTTTAGGTTAAATAATTTTTTATTTAGGTTATATTGAATTTAGGTTTAAGTAATTCTGCTATGCCTGTTTGTATTACAAAAAAGTTTGTCAGAGTTTAGGTTAAATAATTTTTTATTTAGGCTATATTGAATTTAGGTTTAAGTAATTCTGCTATGCCTGTTTGTATTACAAAAAAGTTTGTCAGAGTTTAGGTTAAATAATTTTTTATTTAGGTTATATTGAATTTAAGTAATTTTTTTCAATATTTGTTTTCTTTTAGGGGGAAAAAGTTGGCAAAAAAATATTATGACAAGTTATACAAAGAATATTGTATCTGTGATCTCAGCCAGTATAAACATAATAAAGTAATTTTTTTTTAATGCTTTAACTGTTTTATTTGAAAAATCATTAATTGGTTTAGCATATACCTACCTACAGATTGTTAGTTTTCTGCATGTGCAGTCAAATTTTATTCAGGTCATTGGTTTGCCGGATGCTTAGTTAAAAGTTAGATAGGCTGTTGGTTCACCACCAGATCAAGTATTTAATCTTAAATTTATTGAAATTTTAGCATTAAATAATGATGTATTGATTGATAAATTGTAGCAGTAGTACTGATAGTACTGAAAATATAATTTACTCAAGTGAAATCCCTAATGTTTTTTTTTAATTAAAAAAGTTGATTAAACACAGCTTATTTAAAAAAAAGGAGTTTAAACCAAAAAACCCATGTTTTTTGTTTTTTTTAGAAAAAATTTTTCAACCCTGTTTTGTAGTAAAAAACTGAATGAATTTTAAAAAGAGATAAGAAATCATTTAAAATGTCTAAAGATGAATAATAACATGTCTATCATGTTATCGGGTCCTGCCAGCCTAGATGTGACTACATTTTTTTACAAGAATGGATAAAAGATTTATAAAAATAGATGATTAGGAATAAGATAGTGACATGCACAAAGGGTCACATACACCCGTAGTTTATATGTATACTTATATCTTAATGGGTTTGATACCATAAGAAACTGGTTGAAAAAAATAACTATAAAGTAAAATAAAAATAACAATAATTCAAAAATCTCTGAAAAGCAAAAGATGGAGTTAATATCTGAAAAGAAAAAGACTGGAGTAAATAGAAGGCTGTCAAGAAAATTTTTTTTTATTGAAATTAAGAAAAAATTTGATTATTTAAAAAATTTTTCTTTGATGCACTATTTTATTAGCACACCTTTTTTTAACATTCTCTTGTGCTATCTACTAAAATTCATTCTCATGTTACTCCTCATTCAATTAAGTCTCATCCTTTTACAATGACTGTTCCTAAGTGCTCCAAAAATTCTTATTCATCTAGTTATTTCCTCAAACATCAGTTCTTTGGAATTCCCTTCATCTTGTTTTCCTGATTCATACAACTTGCAATCTTTTAAGTCGTCTGTTAATCATTATCTTGCTTTATCATAGCTCTATAAACTTGATCTTTTCTCTTTCAGTAAATTCCAACTCTAATAGTGGTTGCTTGCAGTCTTGTTGGAAGTTAAGGTGTTGAAAAAATGTATATATATATATATATATATATATATATATATATATATATATATATATATATATATATATGTATATATATATATATATATATATATATATATATATATATATATATATATATTTATGATACTCTTCTACATAAAAAGAAAATGTTGATCACCTTATATATTTCTAGATTTTTATTTTAATGTGAGCTTTTTAATTTTATCTAAGCCATTTATTGTTATGGCGTTTTTTTCTTACTATTAAATTGTTTTTATAATTATTTTTGATTGTATTTATTTTTGCCTTAATCATTACAACTTTGTTGATAAAATAAGTAATGCACCAAAAAAAACTAAAAAACTAAATCAAATATCACATAGCTAAATATAATAATTTTTTTGAATATGTGAAAATAAAGAATATTAAAATTTTTATTTTATTTTATCAATAAAGATAAATACTTCATCATTAAATAACATTAAACAAAAATCAAAATCAATTTCTAACTTACAAAATAAAAAAAGTATAAAGTGTCAACATACTAACATTTTTATTAGTATTTTTTTTAAATGTAAGGTTAGAAAATAACTAAAAAAATTAAAGGAATTTTAAAAGTATTAAGAGTTTTAACTTATTTTATTAACAAAGTAAGTAATGTAAGTAACGTTAGTAACATCAAGGTAATGATTATGGCAGTCTTCAATTAAAATGACAAAAATACTTTTTCTTTTAAATTTATATTTAATTCTGTTCAAAATATTTCAAATGTTTTTTTTTAACTTTTTCTTTAATATGAACGCAACATGTGTTTGGGGGTTGTCCATTTAATTTTGATTGTGCTCTGTTTTGATGAACTCTGCCATTACTCCCTCACTCCACTAGTTTTTTTTTTTAAAGTTTGCAATGCGATGGAGAGTTGAAAAAGAGGTTATGGAAGGAAAAGGTTTATTTATGTAAAATATTTTTTTTTTCTCTATATATTTTTAAAACAATTTTGAATGTTTTATAACCAATGAATTTTTTTTTTATTATCAATGTCGTACTAAGTATTGAGCCATATATACATCATACATATATGCATCATACATATATACATCATACATATATACATCATACATATATACATCATACATATATACATCATATATATATACATCATACATATTACATCATACATATATATAGTACGTCCATAAAGTACGTACGCCAAAAATTTTGAAATTTGACCCTCCCCTGTTGCCATGCGTACTTTTATGTCCCCACCCCCCCTTTAAAGTACGTACGTTTCTCAAATACCTCCTCCCCCTCAACTTTTTTTTCTCAATAAAAAAGTTTATTTAAAAAAAAAAGGCGGAGGGTACCTTAGATACTTTATACGACCCCAAAGCCCTTTGTTTGCGCATTTTAAAAATGTCTTTAAGTTTATATGCAAATAATAATTTAAATAAATTTAAACTGCTTTAAAGTAGAGCGTGTGTTTGGCCGAGAGGTTAATGCGGTGGAAGTTATCGGCACAGATCCAGGTTCGATTCGCGGAAAAATCCGTATAAACCTTTTTCTTTGTTTTAATAACGAATCAAATATAAATAAACTATACTTAAGGCAGACATTTTTTTTAGGCACCCCTCTTTAGTAAGTAAAAAACGAGTCTTACGCGAGATCAGTAATATTGAAAACAAAGGGTAAAACCCAGTGTCGAGGGTAGCCTATACCTCTTAATTGGAGGGAGAGGGGGCAACAGCAAATTTTGTGCTCTTTTGCTAATTTAAGAAGCTTTTTATTTAGCAAAACCTAGCAGTCAAATTTGGAAGATTTTGAGATGCCAATGACACGTTTTTTTTTTTGGGGAGGGGGGCTCTGACCTATCAACCACGGCCCTGCTAAAACCTGTTTTTTTGTTGACTCAAAAAATTGGTCTTACTCTTGGCTAGTATATAAGGGGTGGCATGTGTGCATGGACCCCACAGGATTTTTTGATGTTCCAGATAGAACACTTTCACACATCGTGCAAACTTAAGTTTGTTTATATGCCAAATGAGGTGGCCTTGCAAAAAATTAGGATGGCGGAGGCTTGGGAACAAAAAGCCCTAAAACGTTTGCCTCCCCCCTTCCCTGCCCAAACGTGAGGGAAATATGTAGCAAAACTTCTAACTTTACCATCTAACACTAAATTTAAATTTATCGACATATTTTAATTTTTGTAGAAAAATATTGCGAATTACAAAAAAGTTATGACCATGCAAAATTCACACCCCTCTCATTTTGGGGGTCGGAAAATTTGCATGGTCATAACTTTTGTTATTTACAATATTTTTCTACAAAAATTAAAATCTGTCAATAAATTTAAATTTAGTTTTAGATGGTAAAGTTGAAAATTTTACTACATTAGTGCCCTCACGTATGGGCAGGAGAAGGTAAGCATTTTAGGGCTTTTGTTCACAGGCCTCCGCCATCCTGATATTTTGCAAGGCCTCCTCATTTGGCATAGATATAAACAAATTTAAGTTAGGAGTTTGCACGATATGTGAAAGTGTCCTAACTGTAGCATCAAAAAATTTTAAGGCGCCCATACATGTGTGTGCATAGAGGAAAACTATACCCTCTACATACATCTTTTTATGTTGGCAAACTAGAATCTTTAGTCAGAATGTAACTTTTCTATTGATTAGCTGGTTAATTGTGATAAATTAGAAAATCGAAGTACGTACTTTTAGATTGAACCCTCCCCCCCCATACGCTTTCGTAAGCTTTTTGAAGACCTCCCCTCCCTCCCCCCATGAGCGTATGTACTTTATGGACGACCCCATACATATATACATACATATATACATCATATATACATCATACATATATACATCATACATATATATGTACATCTTATTAGATTAAAATTCACTTTTGAACTATTTTTCACTTTTTTAAAATTAGATTTGTAGCTATGCATTACACACTTGGCATAGTTCTCACAGGTTTTGACACAACATTCTAGTTTAAAAGGAAGATTTTTTTAAGAACACAGAAATAAAGTATTCAAACTTCAGTTCCTCTAAAAAGAGAAAAAATTTTAAAGAGAGAATTTAAACACTAAAAACAAAACCCTTAATTAATAAAAAAAATTTTTTATCAAAAATTATTTTAAATAGTTATATTTAGTCAGCTACAACAACAGTGAAATAATATTTTTGTAGATTTTGACAAAAATCAGTTGCAATGCATAAGTATACATACAAATATACTGCATAATCCATTTTTAAATAAAGTGAAAATAATAACAAAAATGTTTTAGTATTTTAATATGGTATTCAAAAGTGGTATTCTTGTTGAGATTAAAAGTATTTGTTTTTGTTGTTTTTCTTTCCAAGTTTAGCAAGTGTAAACAAAACAAAATGTGGTTGTATTTTGCAGGAAAAAAACTGTATATTTATAGACTGTATAAATTTTAAGACTGTATATTATAATATAAAGATAAATCAAAAAGTGTTGTTGTAATTGTGTCTGTTGTTAAAAATTGCTGAAAACATTGTGAAGAAAAATTACAAGGCTATAAATATTCTAAATAAATATTCTAAATAATTTGATAGGTCAGTTTAGTTGTGGCTCAAGAAAATGTCAATCATCTGATGGTTTGAAGAGTTGGGAGGTATAAATTTATTTATAAATTTATTTGAGTGCTTTTTATATATCTAGTGTAACAATTTAGTACTTTTGTAACAGGTAAATTTTGTGTATACTGAACATGGAGAGAAGAAGCAAGCATTAGTTAAGCTACGTATGTTTATTACAGTTTCTGAATCTTTTTTTTATATCAATTTCTATTTATGTGCATTAGTTAAATCAATTTCTATTTATATGCATTAGTTTATATTAATTTCTATTTATATGCATTAGTTGTCTTGGTTTATCATTTGACTCAAGTGCCTGTAAGAGTAGCACTTTATAAGCATACAATCGCAAGTTCTTGTGTAGGACCTTGTGCACTGTTGAATGTGGTAGCTGTAACTATGTGGCAGCAGTACGGATGAACTTTGTGATAGAATAAGAAAAGGGTTGTCTTACACAATTAATGTTTTCATTAGATGTTTTTGTTCGCCCACTTTTTCCTTTTTCTAACACTGTCTCTGTCTCCATAAATTTCTTGTGCCATGCATGAATTGAAGGACGTGATGGTGAATCTTTTCCATACTTAGTTCTGTACATTCGCTAAGTCTGCCTATCCAATTGTGTTTCAATAAATATAAGATACATTGTGTCTTCTCTTGAGGGGAAGCCATTTTGTATGGTTTCATTAGGGCGAGTCAAAATTTTGTATTGAAAATCCACATAGTGTGGGGGACTTAAGTAGGCCCTAAATAAGATATTTTCAAAAGAAATTTTAGGATCCCGCATGTCTTGCATAAATTTTCCCAAAGTTGTTGAGAAAAATTAATTTTTCATTATGATTCATTTAATAAACCTCAGTCGTTTTTTAACTTTGATTTATTTTTTTAATATATTTACATGTTGTAAACTAGTATATGTAAAAAAAAAATTGTAGTCAATTTTTGAAATAACAGTTCACTCTAATGAAAATACAGAAAAAATAATGCAATAAAAACATAATTGTGAATGCTTCCTTATTTATTATATTGACATTTACTTTCAAATGTTGACATAGTTTTTTGAGTATCTAGCAAATTCAAAATGAAACAATGTTGACTAGCATGTCCAATGCGGTCAGCTGATGCTTTTGTAACAATGGCAACATTTCTTTCAACACTTTGGCTGTGACATGGAATGTCGAAAAGTTGCAAAGGTTCTTTTTCATATTCCATAATTTCCAATTCTGTTTTATTGCTAAGTAAAAGTGGAGGTGTGACTAATTCTTTTTTCTAGTTAGTATAATCATTTAGTAACCATGTTAGTGTAATCATTTGAAAAAATATTGAGTGTTTTTAGTAGTTCAAAATTCCGTTCTTCACCTTCTTTGTTAAGCTGTGCTTCCAATATTCTACTGATTGCAGTTTTGGGAACTTCTTGTTGTTTATCAGCTAGCATGTTTAAAATAATGTTTTCTGGATGCGCAAAAAAAAGAATTTGTATAAACAACTTTCTTCATAATACTATGGTATGGTTTTTTGGTTTGACAAGTCTTATTGCAAATAAATCAAAAATTCTTTGAGCCATGACTTGCAGATGGATGTGTTTTGATGTAAAACCAAGTAAGAGCATACACATTAAAAATATGTGTACAAAATCAACTAATGCAGCATCAGAATCGACAGTTGAAATGTATAAACGCAATACTTTGTTGGCTTATGTCTACCATCTTGCATTGTGCAATGGCCCAGGAGAATGATACTAAAGCAATGAAACATGTCCAGAAGAAATGGCATGACATTTTGTATAGATAACATTGATCTTCACTTAATTCTGCTACTAATCCCTGAGGAATCAATTCCAAATTTTCTTGAACAAGAATAAAATCAACAATTAGTCTTTTAGTCAAATCCTCAAGTAGCTGTTTTCCTATCGGACCACAAAGATTTGTTGGTCCATCTTCTTCTTGGACCATCTATTTCAGAAAATGTATGTTGAAAAGGCAGTTCATTTAAATGCAATAATCAAATTAATTACTGTAATGGTTAACTTTAATAAACAATTTAACACTGTAATAAACAATTCAATTCGTTTAATTACTCCAATGATTCTACCAGTGTTCAAAGGAGCTCCATCACATAAAATTGCTTTTATTGTTTCTGTGCTATTGTTTTCAATAACACATGAAATAATTTCTTCAGCACTGACAGCTTTCCTGTTTCCCAGAGTTACATGGTCAATATATTGGCTTATCGGGTAACTAACAAGAACATAGTGCTCTTCCATTCCATGGATTTGATGGAAGAATCAATAAAGCTTTAACCAATCTTGGCTAAAGTTTTATTGATTCTTCCATAAAATCCAATTGCTTCAAAACCATTTTGTTCTGTTTGTAGAGCTTTAACTTTTGTTTCCCCGAATTTGAATCTTTCCCATTCTACCTTTTTTCGATCCAGAGTGCTGCATTAACTATTGTTGCTGTTGCACAACTGCTAACTCTGTAGGGATCTGATGTGGCAGCAAGTCTAGGATAGCATAATCTATTTTGTTTCATAGCCATTTTATCACTGGAAAGGATTTCTTTTTCTGAGCTACTGCTATTACTTTCAATAGAAGTTTCTTCAAAAGTGGTTCTGTATTAACGTTGGAAGTTGTCCCAATCATTTCTTGTTCAGCACGCTCTTTTAAGTTTTGTTTCTTTTCATAAATTCTTTTCTTTTTTGCTGAAACAATTTTATCAATCCTAATTGGTTTGTTCTCTTCTTCTGCCCAATAAAATCTTCCCATTCTAAAACAGGTATTTTTATGTTGCATTTACAATCTTTGAGGTCAATACCACTATTGTAGCATGTGCATGAGCAAATGTCAAACATTTCATTAAAGGTTTCTTGTCACTTTCTCTTCTGTTAACAGGAGTTTTGTTTGGAAGTTGAGCTGTTTCTAGGAGGCGCTGATCCTTAAGACAGATTTCTTCATGACTAGTCGGAAATAAAAATTTGTCCCATTTTTGACATAAATCTTCCGAAATTTTTTGACAAAACACTGCCAGTGCCACTCTTGGTGCTCCATTAACGTTCTCCTCTTGTTGCAAAAATATATATTGACAGAACACATTGGCTTTAGTAGGAGTCATTGATTCATTAAATCTTGTTGGCTGTCCAAAAGTAAGATTGGCAGTGGCATTCCATGTTGCCATTAAAAAAAAAAAATTAATGAAAATGATAGCACAAAAAATGTCCAAAAAGTTTGTTATATAAAATTTTAAAACAATTATGCAAGAGGTGCACGTGTTGCACAAGATGTGTACATGTGGCACAAGACATGCACATGCATGCTGCGCAAGATGTGCGTGTTGCGCAAGATGTGCGTGTTGCGCAAATGAGAAAATAGGTTAGAAATGATCATTATAACAATCTGAACTCTGTACACTTTGTGGAAACTGAAATTAAAAAAAAAAGTTCTTTTTTGACCCGCCCTAGGGTTCATTCAACACCACCTATTTCACAAACAGGATCCCTGAAACACAGAAATGCAGTGTGATAAAAAAGCTTTATCACACTGCATTTCTGAATACAATAGAACAAATCTAAATAAAATATCTAATCACTTGCATTGGTAATAAATATTTGAAATGATAAAGAGACTTTTTGGGCACCCTGTTTATATATATATATATATATATATATATATATATATATATATATATATATATATATATATATATATTAGTGATGTACCGATAATACTTTTTTGGGCGATACCAATTATGATGGATAAAAGACTGATGCCAATACCGATGAATTAACAAATTATTAAATTTTGAAAATATAAAACCATACAACTTTAAATCGTGTAATCTTTTTCATGCAATCAATACTGGTAAACAAATACTAGGACCCAAATCAGAGTCAAACCATTGTTTTAGAAGATAATAGAAAAACACAGTTAAAATAAATACATTTTAATTTTTTTTTACTATGAAAAGAAAACTTTCAAAAAAATAAGTTGTTTTTAGAATAATTTTATTTTGTGATGTTTGATCTCCACCACATCCCTGGTAGTACCAGACTCAACTTGTTTCTCCGTGCAGCGGCCTTTTTCGTCAAGGTTTTTGTTTCGGAGTTATTAAATTGAGAGAGAGAGTTGTAACCATAGCTAAAGTAGCCTCCTCAACTGGAGTGGCCTTCGTGGCCTTTGGGAGGTGAATTGAAATAAAAAAAATGTATATAGAAATATATTAGGCTATACTTGAACACATATAGATAACAATGTTTAAATACGTTACTTTTAAGTATAACAATAGAACAACACATAAGAAAATTATTCTAAAAACAACATTATGATAATAAAATTATAAGTATATTCAGCTGTTAAGTTAAAGCTTGTAAACATCATCTTAAAAATAAACAATTTTGTCTGTAAATTAAGTGAAAATAAACAATTTCTTAAAAAAATTTCATGTGGTGCATAAAGTTTAGTTTATTTATTATTTAATTACTATAAAAAGGCTGATGTCGATACTGATTCTGATTGTGCAAAAAGTGTCTGATTAAGTGACTGATTAATCGGTACATCACTAGTATATATATATATATATATATATATATATATATATATATATATATATATATATATATATATATATATGTATGTATGTATGTATGTATATATATATATATGTGTGTTTATATATATATATATATATATATATATATATATATATATATATATATATATATATATATATATATATATATATATATATATATATATACTTTTTTTTCAGGATTATGTCCAGACTGTTCATACAAGTTAAACTATACCAAAAAGTAAAATTTTTTATACGCATGTATTTATATACATAATTATAATTATTTAGTAATTATATGTTGTTTGAAAATTATTTTAGACATAATAAAGCTAAAAAGTTAAAGAGAAAAAGCTTTAGAGAAAATTCTATAAATGGTAATATTTATATTATTTTATATAATTTTATAAAGTTTCAATTTTTTTGACACAGTTATATGTATAATGATAGTCTAGTTATTCTGCTTCTGTTGTGAAGATATTAAAAAAATTTAGGTAGTTTGCGCAATACTGCTGCTAGCGCGTAAATTATGCAGAAAAAATTCTGACTTTTTTTTTTTTCAAAAAATCAAAATTTAAAAGGTAACCAAAACTACAAATGTTAATTTTTAAAATTTCATATTCAATCATCTGCCCCTTTGTTCTTAAATATCATGAATCTTTTTATTTTCATCTTCAGTTCTAAAATCAAAGTGCAGCATGACCAACAAATCTTCGATTTCATTTCCTTCCAAATGTTTTCTATTGGGTTGAAATTTGTGCAGTTGCTGGGGCATTCTAACACGATAATTCCTTTGCTCAAGAATCATGCCATTGATTGTTTTGATGTATGGCAGTATGTGTCATCATCATTCAAGTTGATTGACAGATTTCAAAAGTGCCCACAAGTTTTTGTTCTAAACTCCATATAAAATGATCAAAATTCATGTTTTCATTTTTAGGAAAAAGCTATAGAGTTGCTCTGCCCTGTTTGCCACTAAAACAATTCCAAATCATTATGTGTGTGCTATGTTTAACAGTTTTTTGTGCACATTAGCTGTTTATGTTGAAATTTATATATGTGCTTTTATATATGTGCTATGAAACACATTTTATCCACTAGGGATAGGAATAGCATTTTTGAATTAAAAAGTTTATATTGTAAATAGTTTGATATGCAGTCACATAGTAATAAAATAATAATGACTTAGTAAAAAAGTGATTTTGTTAGTATCTTAGGGAAGCATAAATAAGCTCCCTAATGGTCAGACAAAAACAGCCTGCCATTAATTCTCATTAGGAACTAAACTAATTAATATTATGTATGTCTTTAAAACACCAGTGCGCAGCTACTAGATGCACAATAACCTTAATATTTATGCTGATTTTGACAAAAACTAGATTAAGTTACTTCAGATGTTCGTAAAAACTTTGCGCTAGCTGTGCTAGGTTTTAAATATTAAAGTTTATTCTCCATAAATCTCTGGTGCCAAATATTTTTTTTAATAGCTTTTTGTTTTTTTTGCTTTGTATTTTAACTTATAGAAAAATATGTTTTTCGTGTTTTCCTTTCTTGTAAAAAAAAAAAAAAAAAAAAAAAAATCCAGAAAATTCAAGTTGGTGTGTATGTTAAATTTTTCCTTTGAATGATAAAATAAATTTGTTTATGTATTTAGATACTTTAGCCAGTTCTCAAACTAACAAACAAACTGAAGC